>NC_092048.1:72263846-72505018 GCF_003086295.3 Arachis hypogaea | reverse complement strand
TTTTTTAGGATTTTCTAGGGTTTTTAGGTTTTCTAGTTTTTTAGGATTTTTTAGGGTTTTTTTTTTTATTTTTTTTGTTTCTAGGTATTTAGGTTTTTTCTAGGGTTTTTTAGTTTTTAGGTTTTTTAAAGATATTTAGGTTTTTCATGGGTTTTTAGGAGTTTTAGGTTTTTAGGGTTTTTAGGTTTTTAGGTTTTTAGTATTTTTTTAGGATTTTTTTAGGGTTTTTAGGGTTTTGTTTTTAGAGTTTTTTAGGATTTAGGTTTTAGGATTTTCTAGGTTTTTAGGGTTTTAGGGTTTTTTAGTTTTTAGTTTTTTATGATTTTTTTAGGGTTTTTAATTTTTTTTAGGATTTCTAGGGTTTTTCTAGGGGTTTTTAGTTTTTGGTTTTTAGGGGTTTTCGTAGGTTTTAGTTTTTTAGTTTTTAGGGTTTTAGTTTTTTAGGGATTTTCTGGGGGTTTTAGGTTTTTAGTTTTTAGGGTTTTTAGAGTTTATAGGTTTTTAGGATTTTCTAGGGTTTTTAGGTTTTTAGGTTTTAGGGTTTTCTAAAGGTTTTTAGGGTTTTTTAGGATTTTTAGTGTTTTTTAGGATTTTTCTGGGTTTAGGGTTTCTAGGTTTTTTAGATTTTTTATGTTTTTAGGGTTTTTTGTTTTCTAGTGTTTTTTTAGGGTTTCTGTTAGGGTTTTTTTAGGTTTTTCTAGGTTTTTATGTTTTAGTTTTTAGGGTTTTTAATTTATTTTGGTTTTTAGGGTTTTTTTAGGTTTTTTAGGTTTTGTTTTTAGGATTTTCTTTTTGGGTTTTTAGGATTTTTTAGGTTTTTAGGTTTTTTGGGTTTTTTAGGGTTTTTTAGTTTTTTAGGATTTTTTTTATGGTTTTTAGGTTTTTTAGGTTTTCTAGGGTTTTTTGTGTTTTTAGGTTTTAAGGTTTTAGTTTTTAGGATTTTCTAGGGTTTTTTAGTTTTTTAGTGTTTTTAGGATTTTTAGGGGTTTTCCTAGGGTTTTTTAGGATTTTTTAGGGTTTTTTAGGGTTTTTTAGGTTTTTATTTTTTGAGTTTTTAGTCTCTTAGGATTTTCTAGGGTTTAGGTTTTAGGGTTTTTAGGATTTTTATGGTTTTTAGTTTTTTTTTGTGTTTTTAGGGTTTTCAAGGGTTTTTAGTATTTTTTAGGATTTTCTAGGGTTTTTAGAGCTTTTAGAGTTTTTTAGGATTTTAGGGTTTTCTAAGGTTTTTAGGGTTTTCTATGGTTTTTAGGGTTTTTCTAGGGTTTTTTAGGTTTTCTAGTGTTTTGTAGCATTTTTTTTGCGTTTTAGGATTTTCTAGGATTTTTTAGGTATTTTATGGTTTTCTAGGATTTTTATGTTTTCTTAGTGTTTTTTAGGGTTTCTATGGTTGTTAGGTTTTTAGGTTTTTCTAGGGTTTTTAGGGTCTTCTAGGGTTTTTAGGATTTTTAGGATTTTCTAGGGATTTAGGGTTTTTAGGGTTTGTTAGGATTTTCTAGGGTTTTTTGTGTTTTTAGGGTTTTCAAGGGTTTTTAGTATTTTTTAGGATTTTCTAGGGTTTTTTAGAGTTTTAGAGTTTTTTAGGATTTTTAGGGTTTTCTAGGGTTTTTAGGATTTTTATGGTTTTCTAGGGTTTTTTAGGTTTTTCTAGGGTTTTCTAGGGTTTTTTAGAGTTTTTAGAGTCTCTTAGGATTTTCTAGGGGTTTTAGGGTTTTTTAGGATTTTCTAGGGTTTTTAGGGTTTTTTAGGATTTTCTAGGGTTTTTAGGGGTTTATAGAGTTTTTAGGGTTTTTTAGGGTTTTCTAGCCTTTTTAGGATTTTTTAGGGTTTTCTAGGGGTTTTTAGTTTTTTAGAGTTTTTAGGGTTTTCTTGGGTTTTTAGTCTTTTTTAGGATTTTTAGGGTTTCTTAGGGCTTTTTAGGGTTTTCTAGGGTTTTTAGGATTTTTTATGGTTTTCTAGGGTTTTTTAGGTTTTTCTAGGGTTTTCTAGGGTTTTTTAGAGTTTTTAGAGTCTCTTAGGATTTTCTAGGGGTTTTAGGGTTTTTAGGATTTTCTAGGTTTTTAGGGTTTTTTTAGATTTTTAGGTTTTTAGGGGTTTTAGAGTTTTTAGGGTTTTTTGGGTTTTCTAGCCTTTTTAGGATTTTTTAGGGTTTTCTAGGGGTTTTTAGTTTTTTAGAGTTTTTAGGTTTTCTTGGGTTTTTAGTCTTTTTTAGGATTTTTAGGTTTCTTAGGGCTTTTTAGGCTTTTCTAGGGTTTTTAGCGTTTTTTGGGTTTTCTAGGGTTTATGTTTTTTAGGTTTTTGGATTTTTAGTGTTTTTTGGATTTTCTAGGGTTTTTTTAGAGTTTTTAGAGTCTTTTAGGATTTTCTAGGGTTTTTAGGGTTTTTTAGGATTTCTAGGGTTTTTAGGGTTTTTAGGGTTTTTTAGGATTTTCTAGGGTTTTTAGGACTTTATAGTGTTTTGAGTTTTTTAGTGTTTTTAGGGTTTTTTAGGGTTTTCTAGGGGTTTTTAGTTTTTTAGAGTTTTTAGGGTTTTGGGTTTTTAGTCCTTTTTAGGATTTTTAGGGTTTCTTAGTGTTTTTTAGAGTTTTCTAGGCTTTTCTAAAGTTTTTAAGTGTTTTTAGGGTTTTTTAGGATTTTCCGGGGTTTTTAGTATTTTTTTTAGGTTTTTTAGGATTTTCTAGGGTTTTTAGGGTTTTTTAGGGTTTTGTAGGATTATTAGGGTTTTCTAGGGTTTTTAGGATTCTTTTATAGTTTTCTAGGGTTTTTTAGGTTTTTCTAAGGTTTTTTTTGTTTTTAGGGTTTTCAAGGGTTTTTAGTATTTTTTAGGATTTTAGGGTTTAGGGTTTAGGGTTTTTAGAGTTTTTTAGAATTTTTAGGGTTCTCTAAGGTTTCTAGGGTTTTTTAGGTTTTTCTAGGGTTTTTAGAGTTTTTAGGGTTTTCTAGGGTTTTTAGTATTTTTTAGGATTTTCTAGGGTTTTTTTAGAGTTTTTAGAGTATATTAGGATTTTCTAGGGTTTTTAGGGTTTTTTAGGATTTTCAAGGGTTTTTAGTGTTTTTTAGGATTTTCTAGAGTTTTAGGGGTTTCTAGGGGTTTTTAGAGTTTTTTAGTGTTTTTAGGGTTTTTTAGGTTTTTCTAGAGTTTTTAGGATTTTTTATGGTTTTCTAGGGTTTTTTAGGATTTTCAAGGGTTTTTTATGTTTTTAGGATTTTCAAGGGTTTATAGTTTTTTTAAGGATTTTCTAGGGTTTTTTAGAGTTTTTAGAGTTTTTAAAGATTTTTAGGGTTTTCTAGGGTTTTTACGATTTTTTATGGTTTTCTAGGGTTTTTTAGGTTTTTCTAGGGTTTTTAGTGTTTTTAGGATTTTTTTAGGGTTTTCTAGCGTTTTTAGGATTTTTAGAGTTTTTAGTCTTTTTTAGGATTTTTAGGGTTTCTTAGAGTTTTTTAGGGTTTTTAGGGATGTCTAAGGTTTTTAGTGTTTATAGGGTTTTCTAGCGTTTTTAGGGTTTTTTAGGATTTTCTAGCGTTGTTATGGTTTTTACGATTTTCTATGGTTTTTTTTTAAAGTTTTTCAAGGGTTTTTTAGGTTTTCTAGTGTTTTGTAGCATTTTTTGCGTTTTATGGATTTCTAGGATTTTTTAGGTATTTTATGGTTTTTAGGGTTTTTATGTTTTCTTAGTGTTTTTTAAGGGTTTCCTATGGTTGTTAGGGTTTTTTAGGTTTTTCTAGGGTTGTTAGGGTCTTCTAGGGTTTTTAGGATTTTCTAGGGGTTTTAGGATTTTTTAGGGTTTTCTAGGGTTTATTAGGATTTTCTAGGATTTTTAGGGTTTTCTAGGGATGTTAGGATTTTTTAGGGTTTTGTAGGATTTTTAGGGTTTTCTAGGGTTTTTAGGATTTTTTTTAATGGTTTTCTAGGGTTTTTAGGTTTTTCTGGGGTTTTATGTGTTTCTAGGGTTTTCAACGGTTTTTAGTATTTTTTAGGATTTTCTAGGGTTTTTTAGAGTTTTTAGAGTTTTTTAGGATTTTTAGGGTTTTCTAGGGTTTTTAGGATTTTTATGGCTTTCTAGGGTTTTTCAGGTTTTTCTAGGGTTTTCTAGGGTTTTTAGGGTTTTTATGATTTTTTATGGTTTTCTAGTTTTTTTTTGTGTTTTTAGGGTTTTCAAGGGTTTTTCGTATTTTTTAGGATTTTCTAGGGTTTTTTAGAGCTTTTTGAGATTTTTAGTATTTTAGGGTTTTCTAGGGTTTTTAGGATTTTTATGGTATTCTAGCGTTTTTTAGGTTTTTCTAGGGTTTTTAGTGTTTTTAGGATTTTCTAGGGTTTTTAGTGTTTTTTAGGATTTCCTAGGGTTTTTTAAAGTTTTTAGAGTCTCTTAGGATTCTCTAGGGATTTTACGGTTTTTTAGGATTTTATAGAGTTTTTGTGGGTTTCTAGGGGTTTTTAGAGTTTTTTAGTGTTTTTAGGGTTTTTTAGGATTTTCTAGGGTTTTTAGTGTTTTTAGGGTTTTTAGGGTTTTCTAGGGTTTTTAGTGTTTTTAGCAATTTCTAAGATTTTTTAGAGTTCTTAGAATCTTTTAGGATTTTCTAGGATTTTTAGGGTTTTTTAGGATTTTGTAGAATTTTTAGGGTTTTCTAGGGTTTTTAGGATTTTTTATGGTTTTCTTGTGTTTTTTAGGGTTTTCTAGGGTTTTTTTGTTTTTAGGGTTTTCAAGGGTTTTTAGTATTTTTTAGGATTTTCTAGGGTTTTTTAGAGTTTTTAGAGTTTTTTAGGATTTTTAGGGTTTTCTAGGGTTTTTAGTGTTTTTTTAGGATTTTCTTGGGTTTTTTAGAGTTTTCAGAGTTTCTTAGAATTTTCTAAGATTTTCTAGGGTTTTTAGGGGTTTCTAGGGGTTTTTAGAGTTTTTTAGTGTTTTTAGGGTTTTTTAGGTTTTTCTAGGATTTTTAGGATTTTTCTGGGTTTTCTAGGGGTTTTTAGTTTTTTAGGTTTTTAGTTTTTTAGGTTTCTAGACTTTTCTAAAGTTTTTTAGTGTTTTTAGGGTTTTCTGCGGTTTTTAGTTTTTTAGGGTTTTATGGGATTTTTAGTATTTTTTAGGATTTTTAGGATTTTTTAGGGTTTTCTCGGGTTTTTTTAGAGTTTTTAGAGTCTTTTAGGATTTTCTATGGTTTTTAGGGTTTTTTAGGATTTTCTAGGGTTTTTAGGATTTTTTATGGTTTTCTAGGGTTTTTTAGGATTTTCTACGGTTTTTTATGTTTTTAGGATTTTCAAGGGTTTATAGTTTTTTTAGGATTTTCTAGGATTTTTTTAGAGGATTTAGAGTTTTTTAAGATTTTTAGGGTTTTCTAGCGTTTTTAGGATTTTTTAGGGTTTTCTAGGGGTTTTTAGTTTTTTAGATTTTTTAGGGTTTTCTTGAGTTTTTAGTCTTTTTTAGGATTTTTAGGGTTTCTTAGGGTTTTTTAGTGTTTATAGGGTTTTCTAGTGTTTTTAGGGTTTTTTAGAATTTTCTAGGGCTGTTATGGTTTTTTCGGTTTTCTAGGGTTTTTTTTAAGTTTTTCTAGGGTTTTTTAGGTTTTCTAGTGTTTTGTAGCATTTTTTTGCGTTTTAGGATTTTCTAGGGTTTTTTAGGGTTTTCTAGGGTTTGTTAGGATTTTCTAGGATTTTTAGAGTTTTCTAGGGATGTTAGGGTTTTTTAGGGTTTTCTAGGGTTTGTTAGGATTTTCTAGGGTTTTTAGGTTTTTCTAGGGTTTTTTGTGTTTTTAGGGTTTTCAAGGGTTTTTAGTATTTTTTAGGATTTTCTAGGGTTTTTTAGAGTTTTTAGAGTTTTTTAGGATTTTTAGGGTTTTTTAGGGTTTTTAGGATTTTTATGGTTTTTTAGTGTTTTTAGGGTTTTTTAGGGTTTTCTAGGATTTTCTAGGGTTTTTAGGGTTTTTTAGTGTTTTTAGGGTTTTTTTGGATTTTCTAGAGTTTTTAGGGTTTTTTAGGATTTTCTAGGATTTTTAGGGGTTTATAGGGGTTTTTAGAGTTTTTCAGTGTTTTTGGGGTTTTTTAGGGTTTTTAGCATTTTTAGGATTTTTTTAGGGTTTTCTAGGGGTTTTTAATTTTTTAGAGTTTTTAGGGTTTTCTTGAGTTTTTAGTCTTTTTTAGGATTTTTAGGGTTTCTTAGGGTTTTTAAGGTTGTCTAAGGTTTTTAGTGTTTATAGGGTTTTCTAGGATTTTTAGTGTTTTCTAGAGTTTTTAGAGTTTTTTAGGATTTTGGGGTTTTCTAGGGTTTTTAGTGTTTTTAGGGTTTTCAAGGGTTTTTAGTATTTTTTAGGATTTTCTAGGGTTTTTTAGAGTTTTTAGAGTTTTTTAGGATTTTTAGGGTTTTCTAGGGTTTTTAGGATTTTTATGGTTTTCTAGGGTTTTTTAGGTTTTTCTAGGGTTTTCTAGGGTTTTTTAGAGTTTTTAGAGTCTCTTAGGATTTTCTAGGGTTTTTAGGGTTTTTTAGTGTTTTTAGGGTTTTTAGGGTTTTCTAGGGTTTTTAGTGTTTTTTGGATTTTCTAGGGTTTTTTTTATAGTTTTTAGAGTCTTTTAGGATTTTCTAGAGTTTTTAGGGTTTTTTAGGATTTTCTAGGATTTTTAGGGGTTTATAGGGGTTTTTAGAGTTTTTCAGTGTTTTTGGGGTTTTTTAGGGTTTTTAGCGTTTTTAGGATTTTTTTAGGGTTTTCTAGGGGTTTTTAATTTTTTAGTTAGGGTTTTCTTGAGTTTTTAGTCTTTTTTAGGATTTTTAGGGTTTCTTAGGGTTTTTACGGTTGTCTAAGGTTTTTAGTGTTTATAGGGTTTTCTAGGATTTTTAGTGTTTTTTAGTGTTTTCTAGAGTTTTTAGGGTTTTTTAGGATTTTGGGGTTTTCTAGGGTTTTTAGTGTTTTTAGGGTTTTCAAGGGTTTTTAGTATTTTTTAGGATTTTCTAGGGTTTTTTAGAGCTTTTAGAGTTTTTTAGGATTTTAGGGTTTTCTAAGGTTTTTAGGATTTTTATGGGTTTCTAGGGTTTTTTAGGTATTTCTAGGGTTTCCTAGGGTTCTTTAGAGTTTTTAGAGTCTCTTAGGATTTTTTAGGGTTTTTAGGGATTTTTAGGATTTTCTAGGGTTTTTAGGGTTTGTTAGTGTTTTTAGGGTTTTTTAGGGTTTTCTAGGGTTTTTAGTGTTTTTTAGATTTTCTAGGGTTTTTTTTAGAGTTTTTAGAGTCTTTTAGGATTTTCTAGGGTTTTTAGGGTTTTTTAGGATTTTCTAGGGTTTTTAGGTTTTTAGGGTTTTTTAGGATTTTCTAGGTTTATAGGGGTTTTTAGAGTTTTAGTGTTTTTAGGGTTTTTTTAGGGTTTTTAGAGTTTTTTAGCGTTTTTAGGGTTTCTTAGGATTTTTTAGGATTTGCTAGGGTTTTTAGGGTTGTCTGAGGCTTTTAGTGTTTATAGGGTTTTCTATGATTTTTAGTGTTTTTTTAGGGTTTTTTTAGGATTTTCTAGGGTTGTTATGGTTTTTACGGTTTTCTAGGATTTTTTTTAAGTTTTCTAGGGTTTTTTAGCATTTTTTAGCGTTTTAGGGTTTTTTATGGTTTTCTAGGGTTTTTATGTTTTCTTAGGGTTTCCTATGGTTTGTTAGGTTTTTTAGGGTTTTTTAGGTTTTTCTAGGTTTGTTAGGGTCTTCTAGGGTTTTTAGAGTTTTTTTAACGTTTTCTAGGTTTTAGTAATTTCTAGGGTTTTTAGGGTTTTGTACAGTTTTTAGGATTTTCTAGGGTTTTTAGGATTTTTTATGGTTTTCTAGGGTTTTTTAGGATTCTCTAGGGTTTTTTGTGTTTTTAGGGTTTTCAAGGGTTTTTAGTATTTTTTAGGATTTTCTAGGGTGTTTGGGAGTTTTTAGAGTTTTTTAGGATTTTTAGGGTTTTCTAGGGTTTTTAGGATTTTTATGGTTTTTTAGGTTTTTCTAGGGTTTTTAGTGTTTTTAGGGTTTTCTAGGGGTTTAGTGTTTTTTAGGATTTTCTAGGGTTTTTAGAGTCTCTTAGGATTTTCTAGGGTTTTTAGGATTTTTTAGGATTTTCTAGGGTTTTTAGGGGTTTCTAGGGGTTTTTAGAGTTTTTTAGTGTTTTTAGGGTTTTCTAGGATTTTTAGGATTTTTCAGGGTTTCTTAGTGTTTTTTAGGGTTTTTAGGGTTTTGTTGGATTTTTAGTGTTTTTTTTAGAATTTTTAGGGTTTCTTAGGACTTTCTAGGGTTTTCTAGGGTTTTCTAAACTTTTTTAGGGTTTTCTAGGGTTTTGTAGCATATTTTAGCGTTTTAAAGTTTTCTAGGATTTTTTCGGGTTTCTATAGTTTTCTAGGGTTTTTAGGGTTTTCTATGGTTGTTAGGGTTTTTTAGGATTTTCTAGGGTTTTTTTACGTTTGTAGTGATTTCTAGTGTTTTTTAGAGTTTTCTAGGGTTTTTAGTATTTTTTAGGGTTTTTAGGGTTTTTTAGGGTTTTCAAGAGATTTTTAGGGTTTTTTAAGGTTTTAAGGGTTTTTAGGGTTTTTTAGGGTTTTTAGGATTTTCTAGGGATATTTAGGGTTTTTTACGGTTTTTAGGGTTTTCTAGGGATTTTTAGGGTTTTCTAGGATTTTTTAGATTCTTTAGGGTTTTCAACGATTTAGGGTTTAGTGTTTATAGGGTTTTCTAGTGTTTTTAGGGTTTTTTAGGATTTTCTAGGGTTGTTATGGTTTTTACGGTTTTCTAGGGTTTTTTTAAGTTTTTCTAGGGTTTTTTTGGTTTTCTAGTGTTTTGTAGCATTTTTTTGCGTTTTAGGATTTTTTAGGATATTTTAGGTATTTTATGGTTTCCTAGGATTTTTATGTTTTCTTATTGTTTTTTAGGGTTTCCTATGGTTGTTAGGGTTTTTTTGGTTTTTCTAGGGTTGTTAGGGTCTTCTAGGGTTTTTAGGATTTTTAGGATTTTCTAGGGATTTTAGGGTTTTTTAGGGTTTTCTAGGGTTTGTTAGGATTTTCTAGGATTTTTAGAGTTTTCTAGGGATGTTAGGGTTTTTTAGGGTTTTGTAGGATTTTTAGGGTTTTCTAGGGTTTTTAGGATTTTTTATGGTTTTCTAGGGTTTTTAGGTATTTCTAGGGTTTTTTGTGTTTTTAGGGTTTTCAAGGGTTTTTAGTATTTTTTAGGATTTTCTAGGGTTTTTTAGAGTTTTTAGAGTTTTTTAGGATTATTAGGGTTTTCTAGGGTTTTTAGGATTTTTATGGTTTTCTAGGGTTTTTAGGTTTTTCTAGGGTTTTCTAGGGTTTTTTAGAGTTTTTAAAGTTTAGGGTTTACGGTTTAGGGTTTAGGGTTCTAGGGTTTTTAGGGTTTTTTAGGATTTTCTAGGGTTTTATGGTTTTTTAGTGTTTTTAGGGTTTTTTAGGGTTTTCTAGGTTTTTAGTGTTTTTTGGATTTTCTAGCATTTTTTTATTGTTTTTAGAGTCTTTTAGGATTTTCTAGGGTTTTTAGGGTTTTTTAGGATTTTCTAGAATTTTTAGGGGTTTATAGGGGTTTTTAGAGTTTTTCAGTGTTTTTGGGGTTTTTTAGGGTTTTCTAGCGTTTTTAGGAATTTTTTAGGGTTTTCTAGCGTTTTTTAGGGTTTTAGAGTTTTTAGGATTTTCTTGGGTTTTTAGTCTTTTTTAGGATTTTTAGGGTTTCTTAGGGTTTTTAGGGTTGTCTAAGGTTTTTAGTGTTTATAGGGTTTTCTAGGATTTTTAGTGTTTTTTAGTGTTTTCTAGAGTTTTTAGAGTTCCTTAGGGTTTTCTAGTGTTTTTTAGGGTTTTTTAGGATTTTCTAGGGTTGTTATGGTTTTTACGGTTTTCTAGGGTTTTTTTTAAGTTTTTTAGGTTTTTTAGGATTTTCTAGGGTTGTTATGGTTTTTACGGTTTTCTAGGATTTTTTAGGGTTTTTAGGGTTTTCTAGGGTTTTTAGGATTTTCAGGATTTTCTAGGGCTTTTAGGGTTTTCTAGGGTTTGTTAGAATTTTCTAGGATTTTTAGGGTTTTCTAGGGATATTAGGATTTTTTATGGTTTTGTAGGATTTTTAGGGTTTTCTAGGGTTTTAGGATTTTTTATGGTTTTCTAGGATTTTTAGGTTTTTCTAGGGTTTTTTGTGTTTTTAGGGTTTTCAAGGATTTTTAGTATTTTTAAGGATTTTCTAGGGTTTTTTAGAGTTTTTAGGATTTTTAAGGTTTTCTAGGGTTTTTAGGATTTTTATCGGTTTCTAGGGTTTTTCTAGGGTTTTCTAGGGTTCTTTAGAATTTTTAGAGTCTCTTAGGATTTTCTAGAGTTTTTAGGATTTTTAGGATTTTCTAGGGTTTTTAGGGTTTTTTAGTGTTTTTAGTGTTTTTTGGATTTTCTAGGGTTTTTTTAGAGTTTTTAGAGTCTGTTACGATTTTCAAGGGTTTTTAGGGTTTTTTAGGATTTTCTAGGGTTTAGAGGGGTTTTCAGAGTTTTTTAGTGTTTTTAGGGTTTTTTAGGGTTTTCTAGCGTTTTTAGGATTTCTTAGGGTTTTTTAGGATTTTCTAGGGTTGTTATGGTTTTTACGGTTTTCTCGGGTTTTTTTTAAGTTTTCTAGGGTTTTTTAGGTTTTCTAGTGTTTTGTAGCATTTTTTAGCGTTTTAGGGTTTTCTAGGATTTTTTAGGTTTTTTATGGTTTTCTAGGGTTTTTATTTTTTCTTAGGGTTTTTTAGGGTTTCCTATGGTTTGTTAGGGTTTTTTAAGGGTTTTTAGGTTTTTCTAGGTTTGTTAGGGTCTTCTAGGGTTTTTAGAGTTTTTTTAACGTTTTCTAGGTTTTTAGTAATTTCTAGTGTTTTTAGGGTTTTCTAGGGTTTTTTAGGTTTTTCTAGAATTTCTAGTGTTTTTAGGATTTTCTAGGGCTTTTAGTGTTTTTAGGATTTTCTAGGGGTTTTTTAAAGTTTTTAGAGTCTCTTAGGATTCTCTAGGGTTTTTACGGTTTTTTAGGATTTTATAGGTTTTTAGGGGTTTCTATGGGTTTTTAGAGTTTTCTAGTGTTTTTAGGGTTTTTTAGGATTTTCTAGGGTTTTTAGTGTTTTTAGGGTTTTTTAGGGTTTTCTAGGGTTTTTAATGTTTTTAGGAATTTCTAAGATTTTTTAGAGTTTTTAGAATCTTTTAGGATTTTCTAGGGTTTTTAGGGTTTTTTAGGATTTTGTAGGATTTTTAGGGTTTTCTAGGGTTTTTAGGATTTTTTATGGTTTTCTTGGGTTTTTTAGGGTTTTCTAGGGTCTTTGTGTTTTTAGAGTTTTCAAGGGTTTTTAGTATTTTTTTAGGATTTTCTAGGGTCTTTTAGAGTTTTTAGAGTTTTTTGGGATTTTTAGGGTTTTCTAGAGTTTTTAGTGTTTTTTTTGGATTTTCTGGGGTTTTTAGAGTTTTCAGAGTCTCTTAGGATTTTCTAGGATTTTTAGGATTTTTTAAGATTTTCTAGGGTTTTTATGGGTTTCTAGGGGTTTTTAGAGTTTTTTAGTGTTTTTAGGGTTTTTTAGGGTTTTCTAGGATTTTTAGGATTTTTCAGGGTTTTCTAGGGGTTTTTAGTTTTTTAGAGTTTTTAGGGTTTTGGGTTTTAAGTCTTTTTTAGGATTTTTAGGGTTTCTTAGTGTTTTTTAGGGTTTTCTAGACTTTTCTAAAGTTTTTTAGTGTTTTTAGGGTTTTCTGCGGTTTTTAGTTTTTTAGGGTTTTGTGGGGTTTATAGTATTTTTTAGGATTTTTAGGATTTTTTAGGGTTTTCTAGGGTTTTTTTTAGAGTTTTTAGAGTCTTTTAGGATTTTCTATGGTTTTTAGGGTTTTTTAGGATTTTCTAGGGTTTTTAGGGTTTTTTAGGATTTTCTAGGGTTTTTTAGGTTTTTCTACGGTTTTTTATGTTTTTAGGATTTTCAAGGGTTTATAGTTTTTTTTAGGATTTTCTAGGTTTTTTTTAGAGTATTTAGAGTTTTTTAAGATTTTTAGGGTTTTCTAGCGTTTTTAGGATTTTTTTAGGGTTTTCTAGGGGATTTTAGTTTTTTAGAGTTTTTAGGGTTTTCTTGAGTTTTTAGTATTTTTTAGGATTTTTAGGGTTTCTTAGGGTTTTCTTGGGTTTTTAGTCTTTTTTAGGATTTTTAGGGTTTCTTAGGGTTTTTAGGGTTGTCTATGGTTTTTAGTGTTTAAAGGGTTTTCTAGTGTTTTTAGGGTTTTTTAGGATTTTCTAGGGTTGTTATGGTTTTTACGGTTTTCTAGGGTTTTTTTTTTAAGTTTTCTAGGGTTTTTTAGGTTTTCTAGTGTTTTGTAGCATTTTTTAGCGTTTTAGGATTTTTTAGGTATTTTATGGTTTTCTAGGGTTTTTATGTGTTCTTAGGGTTTCCTATGGTTTGTTAGGGTGTTTTTTAGGGTTTTTTAGGTTTTTCTAGGTTTGTTAGGGTCTTCTAGGCTTTTTAGAGTTTTTTTAACGTTTTCTAGGTTTTTAGTAATTTCTAGGGTTTTTAGGGTTTTTTAGGGTTTTGTACAGTTTTTAGGGTTTTCTAGGGTTTTTAGGATTTTTTATGGTTTTTTAGGGTTTTCTAGGATTTTTTCTGTTTTTAGGGTTTTCAAGGGTTTTTAGTATTTTTTAGGATTTTCTAGGGTTTTTGGAATTTTTAGAGTTTTTTAGGATTTTTAGGGTTTTCTAGGGTTTTTTAGAGTTTTTAGAGTTTTTAAAGATTTTTAGGGTTTTCTAGGGTTTTTACGATTTTTTATGGTTTTCTAGGGTTTTTTAGGATTTTCTAGGGTTTTTAGTGTTTTTAGGGGTTTAGTGTTTTTTAGGATTTTCTAGGGTTTTTAGAGTCTCTTAGGATTTTCCTGGGTTTTTAGGATTTATGGGTTTCTAGGGGTTTTTAGAGTTTTTTAGTGTTTTTAGGATTTTTTAGGGTTTTCTAGGATTTTTAGGATTTTTCAGGGTTTCTTAGTGTTTTTTAGGGTTTTGTTGGGTTTTTAGTGTTTTTTTTAGGATTTTTAGGGTTTTTTAGGATTTTCTAGGGTTTTCTAGGGTTTTCTAAACTTTTTTAGGGTTTTCTAGGATTTTGTAGCATATTTTAGCGTTTTAAAGTTTTCTAGGATTTTTTCGGGTTTCTATAGTTTTCTAGGGTTTTCTAGGGTTTTTTTTCGTTTTTACTGATTTCTAGTGTTTTTTAGAGTTTTCTAGGGTTTTTAGTGTTTTTTAGGGTTTTTAGGGTTGTTTAGCGTTTTCAAGAGATTTTTAGGGTTTTTTAAGTTTTAAGGGTTTTTTAGGGTTTTTAGGATTTTCTAGGGATTTTTAGGGTTTTTTACGGCTTTTAGGGTTTTCTAGGGATTTTTAGGGTTTTCTAGGATTTTTTAGATTCTTTAGGGTTTTCAATGATTCTTAGGATTTTTTAGGGTTTTCTAGGGATTTTTACGATTTTCTAGGATTTTTTGGAGATTTCTAGGGTTTTCTAGAGTTTTTACAAAACCCTAACAACCCTAGAAAAACTTAAAAAACCCTAAAAAATCCTAGGAAATATTAGGGTATTTAATGGTTTTCTAGGGTTTTTTTTATGGTCCTCTTGAATTTTCTAGTGTTTTGTAGGATTTTTAGGGTTTTTTGGGGATTTTTTAGGGTATTTTAGGTTTTCTAAAGTTTTTTTTTATTTTCTAGGGTTTTTTAGGTTTTTCGGGTTTCCTAAGGTTTTTTAGGATTTTCTAGAGTTTTCAGGGTTTTCTATGGTTTTTGGCGTTTTCTGGGGTTTTTAGTGTTTTGGGGTTTTCTAGGATTTTAGTGTTTTTTTGGTTTTTTAGGGTTTTCTAGGGATTTTTTTTACGGTTTTCTAGGATTTTTTGGGGTTTTCTAGAGTTTTAAGAGTTTTTTAGGGTTTTCTAGGGTTTTTTAAAGTTTTTATAGTCTCTTAGGATTCTCTAGGGTTTTTACGGTTTTTTAGGATTTTATAGGGTTTTTAGAGGTTTCTAGGGGTTTTTAGAGTTTTTTAGTGTTTTTAGGGTTTTCTAGGGTTTTTAGGGTTTTTTGGGTTTTCTAGGGTTTTTAGTGTTTTTAGGAATTTCTAAGATGTTTTAGAGTTTTTAGAGTCTTTTAGAATTTTCTACGGTTTTTAGGGTTTTTTAGGATTTTCTAGGGTTTTTAGGGTTTTTTAGGGTTTTGTAGGATTTTTAGGGTTTTCTAGGGTTTTTTAGGGTTTTCTAGGGTTTTTTGTGTTTTTAAGGTTTTCAAGGATTTTTAGTATTTTTTAGGATTTTCTAGGGTTTTTTAGAGTTTGAGTTTTTTTAGGATTTTTAGTGTTTTCTACGGTTTTTAGGATTTTTACGGTTTTCTAGGAATTTTTTTAGTGTTTTTAGGGTTTTCTAGGGTTTTTAGTGTTTTTTAGGATTTTCTAGGATTTTTTAGAGTTTTCAGAGTCTCTTAGGATTTTCTAGGGTTTTTAGGGGTTTCTAGGGGTTTTTAGAGTTTTTTAGTGTTTTTAGAGTTTTTTAGGGTTTTCTAGGATTTTTCAGGGTTTTCTAGGGATTTTTAGTGTTTTTAGAGTTTTTTAGGGTTTTCTAGGATTTTTCAGGGTTTTCTAGGGATTTTTAGTTTTTTAGAGTTTTTAGGGTTTTGGGTTTTTAGTCTTTTTTAGGATTTTTAGGGTTTCTTTGTTTTTTAGGGTTTTCTAGGCTTTTCTAAAGTTTTTTAGTGTTTTTTGGGTTTTTTAGGGTTTTCTGGCATTTTTAGTTTTTTAGGGTTTTGTGGGGTTTTTAGTATTTTTTAGGTTTTTTAGGGTTTTCTCGAGTTTTTAGGGTTTTCTAGGGATGTTAGGGTTTTTTAGGGTTTTGTTGGATTTTTAGGGTTTTCTAGGGTTTTTAGGATTTTTTTATGGTTTTCTAGGGTTTTTTAGGGTTTTCTAGGGTTTTTTTTTGTTTTTAGGGTTTTCAAGGGTTTTTAGTATTTTTTAGGATTTTTTAGGGTTTTTAGAATTTTTAGAGTTTTTTAGGATTTTTAGGGTTTTCTAAGGTTTTTAGGATTTTTTATTGTTTTCTAGGGTTTTTTAGGTTTTTCTAGGGTTAATAGTGTTTTTAGGGTTTTCTAGGGTTTTTAGTGTTTTTTAGGATTTTCTAGGGTTTTTAGGGTTGTTTAGGATTTTCTAGCGTTTTTAGTGTTTTTTAGGATTTTTCTAGGGTTTTTAGGGATTTCTAGGGGTTTTTAGAGTTTTTTAGTGTTTTTAGGGTTTTTTAGGATTTTCTAGAGTTTTTAGGATTTTTTATGGTTTTCTAGGGTTTTTTTGGTTTTTCTAGGGTTTTTTATGTTTTTAGTTTTTTCAAGGGTTTATAGTTTTTTTAGGATTTTCTAGGGTTTTTTTAGAGTTTTTAAAGATTTTTAGGGTTTTCTCAGGTTTTTAGGATTTTTTATGGTTTTCTAGGGTTTTTTAGGTTTTTCTAGGGTTTTTAGTGTTTTTAGGATTTTCTAGGGTTTTTAGTGTGTTTTTGGATTTTCTTTGGTTTTTTAGAGATTGAAGAGTCTTTTAGGATTTTCTAAGGGTTTTTAGAATTTTTTAGTGTTTTTAGGATTTTTTAGGTTTTCTAGTGTTTTGTAGCATTTTTTAGCGTTTTAGGGTTTTCTAGGATTTTTTAGGTATTTTATGGTTTTCTAGGGTTTTTATGTTTTCTTAGGGTTTCCTATGGTTTGTTAGGGTCTTCTAGGGTTTTTAGTAATTTCTAGGGTTTTTAGGGTTTTTTAGGCTTTTGTACAGTTTTTAGAGTTTTCTAGGGTTTTTAGGATTTTTTATGGTTTTTTAGGGTTTTTTAGGATTTTCTAGGGTTTTTTGTGTTTTTAGGGTTTTCAAGGGTTTTTAGTATTTTTTAGGATTTTCTAGGGTTTTTGGGAGTTTTTAGAGTTTTTTAGGATTTTTAGGGTTTTCTAGGGTTTTTAGGATTTTTATGGTTTTCTAGGGTTTTTAGTGTTTTTAGGGTTTTCTAGGGGTTTAGTGTTTTTTAGGATATTCTAGGGTTTTTAGAGTCTCCTAGGATTTTCCAGGGTTTTTAGGATTTTTTAGGATTTTCTAGGGTTTTTAGGGGTTTCTGGGGGTTTTTAGAGTTTTTTAGTGTTTTTAGGATTTTTTAGGGTTTTCTAGGATTTTTAGGATTTTTCAGGGTTTCTTAGTGTTTTTTAGGGTTTTAGGGTTTTGTTGGGTTTTTAGAGTTTTTTAGGATTTTTAGGGTTTCTTTGGATTTTCTAGGGTTTTCTAAACTTTTTAGGGTTTTCTAGGATTTTGTAGCATATTTTAGCGTTTTAAAGTTTTCTAGGATTTTTTCGGGTTTCTATAGTTTTCTAGGGTTTTTAGGGTTTTCTATGGTTGTTAGGGTTTTTTAAGATTTTCTAGGGTTTTTTTTCGTTTTTACTGATTTCTAGTTTTTTTTTAGAGTTTTCTAGGGTTTTTAGTGTTTTTTAGGGTTTTTAGGGTTTTCAAGATATTTTTAGGGTTTTTTAAGGTTTTAAGGATTTTTAGGGTTTTTTAGGGTTTTTAGGATTTTCTAGGGATTTTTACGGTTTTTAGGGTTTTCTAGGATTTTTTAGATTCTTTAGGGTTTTCAATGATTCTTAGGGTTTTTTAGGGTTTTCTAGGGTTTTTTACGATTTTCTAGGATTTTTTGGAGATTTCTAGGGTTTTCTAGAATTTTTAGAAAACCCTAACAACCCTAGAAAACTTAAAAAACCCTAAAAAATCCTAGGAAATTTTAGGGTATTTAAGGGTTTTCTAGGGTTTTTTTATGGTTTTCTAGAATTTTCTAGTGTTTTCTAGGGTTTTTAGGGTTTTTTGGGGATTTTTTAGGGTATTTTAGGTTTTCTAAAGTTTTTTTAGGGTTTTTAAGGGTTTTCTAGGATTTTTTATGGTTTTTGGGATTTTTTTAGGCTTTTCTAGTGTTTTTTAGGTTTTTAGGGTTTTTAGAGTTTTCTAGGGTCTTTATTGTTATTTAGGGTTTTTAGGGATTTTTACGGCTTTCTAGGGTTTTTTAGAGTTTTTAGAGTCTTTTAGGATTTTCTAGGGGTTTTAGGGTTTTTTAGAATTTTCTAGGGTTTTTAGGGTTTTTTAGGATTTTCTAGGATTTTTAGGGTTTAGGGTTTAGGATTTTCTAGGGTTTTTTAGAGTTTTTAGAGTTTTCAGAGTCTCTTAGAATTTTCTAAGATTTTCTAGGGATTTTAGGGGTTTCTAGGGGTTTTTAGAGTTTTTTAGTGTTTTTAGGGTTTTTTAGGTTTTTCTAGGATTTTTAGGATTTTTCTGGGTTTTCTAGGGGTTTTTAGTTTTTTAGAGTTTTTAGGATTTTGGGTTTTTAGTCTTTTTTAGGATTTTTAGGGTTTCTTAGTGTTTTTTAGGTTTTCTAGACTTTTCTAAAGTTTTTTAGTGTTTTTAGGTTTTTCTGCGGTTTTTAGTTTTTTAGGGTTTTATGGGATTTTTAGTATTTTTTAGGATTTTTAGGATTTTTTAGGGTTTTCTCGGGTTTTTTTAGAGTTTTTAGAGTCTTTTAGGATTTTCTATGGTTTTTAGGGTTTTTTAGGATTTTCTAGGGTTTTTAGGATTTTTTATGGTTTTCTAGGGTTTTTTAGGATTTTCTACGGTTTTTTATGTTTTTAGGATTTTCAAGGGTTTATAGTTTTTTTAGGATTTTCTAGGATTTTTTTAGAGGATTTAGAGTTTTTTAAGATTTTTAGGGTTTTCCAGCGTTTTTAGGATTTTTTAGGGTTTTCTAGGGGTTTTTAGTTTTTTAGAGTTTTTAGGGTTTTCTTGAGTTTTTAGTCTTTTTTAGGATTTTTAGGGTTTCTTAGGGTTTCTTAGTGTTTATAGGGTTTTCTAGTGTTTTTAGGGTTTTTTAGAATTTTCTAGGGTTGTTATGGTTTTTACGGTTTTCTAGGGTTTTTTTTAAGTTTTTCTAGGGTTTTTTAGGTTTTCTAGTGTTTTGTAGCATTTTTTTGCGTTTTAGGATTTTCTAGGGTTTTTTAGGGTTTTCTAGGGTTTGTTAGGATTTTCTAGGATTTTTAGAGTTTTCTAGGGATGTTAGGGTTTTCTAGGGTTTGTTAGGATTTTCTAGGGTTTTTAGGTTTTTCTAGGGTTTTTTGTGTTTTTAGGGTTTTCAAGGGTTTTTAGTATTTTTTAGGATTTTCTAGGGTTTTTTAGAGTTTTTAGAGTTTTTTAGGATTTTTAGGGTTTTTTAGGGTTTTTAGGATTTTTATGGTTTTCTAGGGTTTTTTAGGTTTTTCTAAGGTTTTCTAGGGTTTTTTAGAGTTTTTAGAGTCTCTTAGGATTTTCTAGGGTTTTTAGGGTTTTTTAGTGTTTTTAGGGTTTTTTAGGGTTTTCTAGGGTTTTTAGTGTTTTTTGGATTTTCTAGGGTTTTTTTTATAGTTTTTAGAGTCTTTTAGGATTTTCTAGAGTTTTTAGGGTTTTTTAGGATTTTCTAGGATTTTTAGGGGTTTATAGGGGTTTTTAGAGTTTTTCAGTGTTTTTGGGGTTTTTTAGGGTTTTTAGCGTTTTTAGGATTTCTTTAGGGTTTTCTAGGGGTTTTTAATTTTTTAAAGTTTTTAGGGTTTTCTTGAGTTTTTAGTCTTTTTTAGGATTTTTAGGGTTTCTTAGGGTTTTTACGGTTGTCTAAGGTTTTTAGTGTTTATAGGGTTTTCTAGGATTTTTAGTGTTTTTTAGTGTTTTCTAGAGTTTTTAGAGTTTTTTAGGATTTTGGGGTTTTCTAGGGTTTTTAGTGTTTTTAGGGTTTTCAAGGGTTTTTAGTATTTTTTAGGATTTTCTAGGGTTTTTTAGAGCTTTTAGAGTTTTTTAGGATTTTAGGGTTTTCTAAGGTTTTTAGGATTTTTATGGGTTTCTAGGGTTTTTTAGGTATTTCTAGGGTTTCCTAGGGTTCTTTAGAGTTTTTAGAGTCTCTTAGGATTTTTTAGGGTTTTTAGGGATTTTTAGGATTTTCTAGGGTTTTTAGGGTTTTTTAGTGTTTTTAGGGTTTTTTAGGGTTTTCTAGGGTTTTTAGTGTTTTTTAGATTTTCTAGGGTTTTTTTTAGAGTTTTTAGAGTCTTTTAGGATTTTCTAGCGTTTTTAGGGTTTTTTAGGATTTTCTAGGGTTTTTAGGTTTTTAGGGTTTTTTAGGATTTTCTAGGGTTTATAGGGGTTTTTAGTGTTTTTTAGTGTTTTTAGGGTTTTTAGAGTTTTTTAGCGTTTTTAGGGTTTCTTAGGATTTTTTAGGATTTGCTAGGGTTTTTAGGGTTGTCTAAGGCTTTTAGTGTTTATAGGGTTTTCTAGGATTTTTAGTGTTTTTTTAGGGTTTTTTAGGATTTTCTAGGGTTGTTATGGTTTTTACGGTTTTCTAGGGTTTTTTTTAAGTTTTCTAGGGTTTTTTAGCATTTTTTAGCGTTTTAGGGTTTTCTAGGATTTTTAGGTTTTTTATGGTTTTCTAGGGTTTTTATGTTTTCTTAGGGTTCCTATGGTTTGTTAGGTTTTTTAGGGTTTTTTAGGTTTTTCTAGGTTTGTTAGGGTCTTCTAGGGTTTTTAGAGTTTTTTTAACGTTTTCTAGGTTTTAGTAATTTCTAGGGTTTTTAGGGTTTTTTAGGGTTTTGTACAGTTTTTAGGATTTTCTAGGGTTTTTAGGATTTTTTATGGTTTTCTAGGGTTTTTTAGGATTTTCTAGGGTTTTTTGTGTTTTTAGGGTTTTCAAGGGTTTTTAGTATTTTTTAGGATTTTCTAGGGTGTTTGGGAGTTTTTAGAGTTTTTTAGGATTTTTAGGGTTTTCTAGGGTTTTTAGGATTTTTATGGTTTTTTAGGTTTTTCTAGGGTTTTTAGTGTTTTTAGGGTTTTCTAGGGGTTTAGTGTTTTTTAGGATTTTCTAGGGTTTTTAGAGTCTCTTAGGATTTTCTAGGGTTTTTAGGATTTTTTAGGATTTTCTAGGGTTTTTAGGGGTTTCTAGGGGTTTTTAGAGTTTTTTAGTGTTTTTAGGGTTTTTTAGGGTTTTCTAGGATTTTTAGGATTTTTCAGGGTTTCTTAGTGTTTTTTAGGGTTTTTAGGGTTTTGTTGGGTTTTTAGTGTTTTTTTAGGATTTTTAGGGTTTCTTAGGACTTTCTAGGGTTTTCTAGGGTTTTCTAAACTTTTTTAGGGTTTTCTAGTGTTTTGTAGTATATTTTAGCGTTTTAAAGTTTTCTAGGATTTTTTCGGGTTTCTATAGTTTTCTAGGGTTTTTAGGGTTTTCTATGGTTGTTAGGGTTTTTTAGGATTTTCTAGGGTTTTTTTACGTTTTTAGTGATTTCTAGTGTTTTTTAGAGTTTTCTAGGGTTTTTAGTATTTTTTAGGGTTTTTAGGGTTTTTTAGGGTTTTGAAGAGATTTTTAGGGTTTTTTAAGGTTTTAAGGGTTTTTAGGGTTTTTTAGGGTTTTTAGGATTTTCTAGGGATATTTAGGGTTTTTTACGGTTTTTAGGGTTTTCTAGGGATTTTTAGGGTTTTCTAGGATTTTTTAGATTCTTTAGGGTTTTCAATGATTTAGGGTTTAGTGTTTATAGGGTTTTCTAGTGTTTTTAGGGTTTTTTAGGATTTTCTAGGGTTGTTATGGTTTTTACGGTTTTCTAGGGTTTTTTTAAGTTTTTCTAGGGTTTTTTTGGTTTTCTAGTGTTTTGTAGCATTTTTTTGCGTTTTAGGATTTTTTAGGATATTTTAGGTATTTTATGGTTTCCTAGGATTTTTATGTTTTCTTATTGTTTTTTAGGGTTTCCTATGGTTGTTAGGGTTTTTTTGGTTTTTCTAGGGTTGTTAGGGTCTTCTAGGGTTTTTAGGATTTTTAGGATTTTCTAGGGATTTTAGGGTTTTTTAGGGTTTTCTAGGGTTTGTTAGGATTTTCTAGGATTTTTAGAGTTTTCTAGGGATGTTAGGGTTTTTTAGGGTTTTGTAGGATTTTTAGGGTTTTCAAGGGTTTTTAGTATTTTTTAGGATTTTCTAGGGTTTTTTAGAGTTTTTAGAGTTTTTTAGGATTATTAGGGTTTTCTAGGGTTTTTAGGATTTTTATGGTTTTCTAGGGTTTTTAGGTTTTTCTAGGGTTTTCTAGGGTTTTTTAGAGTTTTTAAAGTTTAGGGTTTACGGTTTAGGGTTTAGGGTTCTAGGGTTTTTAGGGTTTTTTAGGATTTTCTAGGGTTTTATGGTTTTTTAGTGTTTTTAGGGTTTTTTAGGGTTTTCTAGGTTTTTAGTGTTTTTTGGATTTTCTAGCATTTTTTTATTGTTTTTAGAGTCTTTTAGGATTTTCTAGGGTTTTTAGGGTTTTTTAGGATTTTCTAGAATTTTTAGGGGTTTATAGGGGTTTTTAGAGTTTTTCAGTGTTTTTGGGGTTTTTTAGGGTTTTCTAGCGTTTTTAGGAATTTTTTAGGGTTTTCTAGCGTTTTTTAGGGTTTTAGAGTTTTTAGGATTTTCTTGGGTTTTTAGTCTTTTTTAGGATTTTTAGGGTTTCTTAGGGTTTTTAGGGTTGTCTAAGGTTTTTAGTGTTTATAGGGTTTTCTAGGATTTTTAGTGTTTTTTAGTGTTTTCTAGAGTTTTTAGAGTTCCTTAGGGTTTTCTAGTGTTTTTTAGGGTTTTTTAGGATTTTCTAGGGTTGTTATGGTTTTTACGGTTTTCTAGGGTTTTTTTTAAGTTTTTTAGGTTTTTTAGGATTTTCTAGGGTTGTTATGGTTTTTACGGTTTTCTAGGATTTTTTAGGGTTTTTAGGGTTTTCTAGGGTTTTTAGGATTTTCAGGATTTTCTAGGGCTTTTAGGGTTTTCTAGGGTTTGTTAGAATTTTCTAGGATTTTTAGGGTTTTCTAGGGATATTAGGATTTTTTATGGTTTTGTAGGATTTTTAGGGTTTTCTAGGGTTTTAGGATTTTTTATGGTTTTCTAGGATTTTTAGGTTTTTCTAGGGTTTTTTGTGTTTTTAGGGTTTTCAAGGATTTTTAGTATTTTTAAGGATTTTCTAGGGTTTTTTAGAGTTTTTAGGATTTTTAAGGTTTTCTAGGGTTTTTAGGATTTTTATCGGTTTCTAGGGTTTTTCTAGGGTTTTCTAGGGTTCTTTAGAATTTTTAGAGTCTCTTAGGATTTTCTAGAGTTTTTAGGATTTTTAGGATTTTCTAGGGTTTTTAGGGTTTTTTAGTGTTTTTAGTGTTTTTTGGATTTTCTAGGGTTTTTTTAGAGTTTTTAGAGTCTGTTACGATTTTCAAGGGTTTTTAGGGTTTTTTAGGATTTTCTAGGGTTTAGAGGGGTTTTCAGAGTTTTTTAGTGTTTTTAGGGTTTTTTAGGGTTTTCTAGCGTTTTTAGGATTTCTTAGGGTTTTTTAGGATTTTCTAGGGTTGTTATGGTTTTTACGGTTTTCTCGGGTTTTTTTTAAGTTTTCTAGGGTTTTTTAGGTTTTCTAGTGTTTTGTAGCATTTTTTAGCGTTTTAGGGTTTTCTAGGATTTTTTAGGTTTTTTATGGTTTTCTAGGGTTTTTATTTTTTCTTAGGGTTTTTTAGGGTTTCCTATGGTTTGTTAGGGTTTTTTAAGGGTTTTTAGGTTTTTCTAGGTTTGTTAGGGTCTTCTAGGGTTTTTAGAGTTTTTTTAACGTTTTCTAGGTTTTTAGTAATTTCTAGTGTTTTTAGGGTTTTCTAGGGTTTTTTAGGTTTTTCTAGAATTTCTAGTGTTTTTAGGATTTTCTAGGGCTTTTAGTGTTTTTAGGATTTTCTAGGGGTTTTTTAAAGTTTTTAGAGTCTCTTAGGATTCTCTAGGGTTTTTACGGTTTTTTAGGATTTTATAGGGTTTTTAGGGGTTTCTATGGGTTTTTAGAGTTTTCTAGTGTTTTTAGGGTTTTTTAGGATTTTCTAGGGTTTTTAGTGTTTTTAGGGTTTTTTAGGGTTTTCTAGGGTTTTTAGGATTTTTTATGGTTTTCTTGGGTTTTTTAGGGTTTTCTAGGGTCTTTGTGTTTTTAGAGTTTTCAAGGGTTTTTAGTATTTTTTTAGGATTTTCTAGGGTCTTTTAGAGTTTTTAGAGTTTTTTGGGATTTTTAGGGTTTTCTAGAGTTTTTAGTGTTTTTTTTGGATTTTCTGGGGTTTTTAGAGTTTTCAGAGTCTCTTAGGATTTTCTAGGATTTTTAGGATTTTTTAAGATTTTCTAGGGTTTTTATGGGTTTCTAGGGGTTTTTAGAGTTTTTTAGTGTTTTTAGGGTTTTTTAGGGTTTTCTAGGATTTTTAGGATTTTTCAGGGTTTTCTAGGGGTTTTTAGTTTTTTAGAGTTTTTAGGGTTTTGGGTTTTAAGTCTTTTTTAGGATTTTTAGGGTTTCTTAGTGTTTTTTAGGGTTTTCTAGACTTTTCTAAAGTTTTTTAGTGTTTTTAGGGTTTTCTGCGGTTTTTAGTTTTTTAGGGTTTTGTGGGGTTTATAGTATTTTTTAGGATTTTTAGGATTTTTTAGGGTTTTCTAGGGTTTTTTTTAGAGTTTTTAGAGTCTTTTAGGATTTTCTATGGTTTTTAGGGTTTTTTAGGATTTTCTAGGGTTTTTAGGGTTTTTTAGGATTTTCTAGGGTTTTTTAGGTTTTTCTACGGTTTTTTATGTTTTTAGGATTTTCAAGGGTTTATAGTTTTTTTTAGGATTTTCTAGGTTTTTTTTAGAGTATTTAGAGTTTTTTAAGATTTTTAGGGTTTTCTAGCGTTTTTAGGATTTTTTTAGGGTTTTCTAGGGGATTTTAGTTTTTTAGAGTTTTTAGGGTTTTCTTGAGTTTTTAGTATTTTTTAGGATTTTTAGGGTTTCTTAGGGTTTTCTTGGGTTTTTAGTCTTTTTTAGGATTTTTAGGGTTTCTTAGGGTTTTTAGGGTTGTCTATGGTTTTTAGTGTTTAAAGGGTTTTCTAGTGTTTTTAGGGTTTTTTAGGATTTTCTAGGGTTGTTATGGTTTTTACGGTTTTCTAGGGTTTTTTTTTTAAGTTTTCTAGGGTTTTTTAGGTTTTCTAGTGTTTTGTAGCATTTTTTAGCGTTTTAGGATTTTTTAGGTATTTTATGGTTTTCTAGGGTTTTTATGTGTTCTTAGGGTTTCCTATGGTTTGTTAGGGTGTTTTTTAGGGTTTTTTAGGTTTTTCTAGGTTTGTTAGGGTCTTCTAGGCTTTTTAGAGTTTTTTTAACGTTTTCTAGGTTTTTAGTAATTTCTAGGGTTTTTAGGGTTTTTTAGGGTTTTGTACAGTTTTTAGGGTTTTCTAGGGTTTTTAGGATTTTTTATGGTTTTTTAGGGTTTTCTAGGATTTTTTCTGTTTTTAGGGTTTTCAAGGGTTTTTAGTATTTTTTAGGATTTTCTAGG
Source organism: Arachis hypogaea (assembly GCF_003086295.3). Lineage (NCBI taxonomy): Eukaryota > Viridiplantae > Streptophyta > Magnoliopsida > Fabales > Fabaceae > Arachis > Arachis hypogaea. The sequence continues at coordinate 72,480,725 of NC_092048.1, read as the reverse complement.
GTTTTTGGGAGTTTTTAGAGTTTTTTAGGATTTTTAGGGTTTTCTAGGGTTTTTTAGAGTTTTTAGAGTTTTTAAAGATTTTTAGGGTTTTCTAGGGTTTTTACGATTTTTTATGGTTTTCTAGGGTTTTTTAGGATTTTCTAGGGTTTTTAGTGTTTTTAGGGGTTTAGTGTTTTTTAGGATTTTCTAGGGTTTTTAGAGTCTCTTAGGATTTTCCTGGGTTTTTAGGATTTATGGGTTTCTAGGGGTTTTTAGAGTTTTTTAGTGTTTTTAGGATTTTTTAGGGTTTTCTAGGATTTTTAGGATTTTTCAGGGTTTCTTAGTGTTTTTTAGGGTTTTGTTGGGTTTTTAGTGTTTTTTTTAGGATTTTTAGGGTTTTTTAGGATTTTCTAGGGTTTTCTAGGGTTTTCTAAACTTTTTTAGGGTTTTCTAGGATTTTGTAGCATATTTTAGCGTTTTAAAGTTTTCTAGGATTTTTTCGGGTTTCTATAGTTTTCTAGGGTTTTCTAGGGTTTTTTTTCGTTTTTACTGATTTCTAGTGTTTTTTAGAGTTTTCTAGGGTTTTTAGTGTTTTTTAGGGTTTTTAGGGTTGTTTAGCGTTTTCAAGAGATTTTTAGGGTTTTTTAAGTTTTAAGGGTTTTTTAGGGTTTTTAGGATTTTCTAGGGATTTTTAGGGTTTTTTACGGCTTTTAGGGTTTTCTAGGGATTTTTAGGGTTTTCTAGGATTTTTTAGATTCTTTAGGGTTTTCAATGATTCTTAGGATTTTTTAGGGTTTTCTAGGGATTTTTACGATTTTCTAGGATTTTTTGGAGATTTCTAGGGTTTTCTAGAGTTTTTACAAAACCCTAACAACCCTAGAAAAACTTAAAAACCCTAAAAAATCCTAGGAAATATTAGGGTATTTAATGGTTTTCTAGGGTTTTTTTTATGGTCCTCTTGAATTTTCTAGTGTTTTGTAGGATTTTTAGGGTTTTTTGGGGATTTTTTAGGGTATTTTAGGTTTTCTAAAGTTTTTTTTTATTTTCTAGGGTTTTTTAGGTTTTTCGGGTTTCCTAAGGTTTTTTAGGATTTTCTAGAGTTTTCAGGGTTTTCTATGGTTTTTGGCGTTTTCTGGGGTTTTTAGTGTTTTGGGGTTTTCTAGGATTTTAGTGTTTTTTTGGTTTTTTAGGGTTTTCTAGGGATTTTTTTTACGGTTTTCTAGGATTTTTTGGGGTTTTCTAGAGTTTTAAGAGTTTTTTAGGGTTTTCTAGGGTTTTTTAAAGTTTTTATAGTCTCTTAGGATTCTCTAGGGTTTTTACGGTTTTTTAGGATTTTATAGGGTTTTTAGAGGTTTCTAGGGGTTTTTAGAGTTTTTTAGTGTTTTTAGGGTTTTCTAGGGTTTTTAGGGTTTTTTGGGTTTTCTAGGGTTTTTAGTGTTTTTAGGAATTTCTAAGATGTTTTAGAGTTTTTAGAGTCTTTTAGAATTTTCTACGGTTTTTAGGGTTTTTTAGGATTTTCTAGGGTTTTTAGGGTTTTTTAGGGTTTTGTAGGATTTTTAGGGTTTTCTAGGGTTTTTTAGGGTTTTCTAGGGTTTTTTGTGTTTTTAAGGTTTTCAAGGATTTTTAGTATTTTTTAGGATTTTCTAGGGTTTTTTAGAGTTTGAGTTTTTTTAGGATTTTTAGTGTTTTCTACGGTTTTTAGGATTTTTACGGTTTTCTAGGAATTTTTTTAGTGTTTTTAGGGTTTTCTAGGGTTTTTAGTGTTTTTTAGGATTTTCTAGGATTTTTTAGAGTTTTCAGAGTCTCTTAGGATTTTCTAGGGTTTTTAGGGGTTTCTAGGGGTTTTTAGAGTTTTTTAGTGTTTTTAGAGTTTTTTAGGGTTTTCTAGGATTTTTCAGGGTTTTCTAGGGATTTTTAGTGTTTTTAGAGTTTTTTAGGGTTTTCTAGGATTTTTCAGGGTTTTCTAGGGATTTTTAGTTTTTTAGAGTTTTTAGGGTTTTGGGTTTTTAGTCTTTTTTAGGATTTTTAGGGTTTCTTTGTTTTTTAGGGTTTTCTAGGCTTTTCTAAAGTTTTTTAGTGTTTTTTGGGTTTTTTAGGGTTTTCTGGCATTTTTAGTTTTTTAGGGTTTTGTGGGGTTTTTAGTATTTTTTAGGTTTTTTAGGGTTTTCTCGAGTTTTTAGGGTTTTCTAGGGATGTTAGGGTTTTTTAGGGTTTTGTTGGATTTTTAGGGTTTTCTAGGGTTTTTAGGATTTTTTTATGGTTTTCTAGGGTTTTTTAGGGTTTTCTAGGGTTTTTTTTTGTTTTTAGGGTTTTCAAGGATTTTTAGTTGTTTTTAGGGTTTTCAAGGGTTTTTAGTATTTTTTAGGATTTTTTAGGGTTTTTAGAATTTTTAGAGTTTTTTAGGATTTTTAGGGTTTTCTAAGGTTTTTAGGATTTTTTATTGTTTTCTAGGGTTTTTTAGGTTTTTCTAGGGTTAATAGTGTTTTTAGGGTTTTCTAGGGTTTTTAGTGTTTTTTAGGATTTTCTAGGGTTTTTAGGGTTGTTTAGGATTTTCTAGCGTTTTTAGTGTTTTTTAGGATTTTTCTAGGGTTTTTAGGGATTTCTAGGGGTTTTTAGAGTTTTTTAGTGTTTTTAGGGTTTTTTAGGATTTTCTAGAGTTTTTAGGATTTTTTATGGTTTTCTAGGGTTTTTTTGGTTTTTCTAGGGTTTTTTATGTTTTTAGTTTTTTCAAGGGTTTATAGTTTTTTTAGGATTTTCTAGGGTTTTTTTAGAGTTTTTAAAGATTTTTAGGGTTTTCTCGGGTTTTTAGGATTTTTTATGGTTTTCTAGGGTTTTTTAGGTTTTTCTAGGGTTTTTAGTGTTTTTAGGATTTTCTAGGGTTTTTAGTGTGTTTTTGGATTTTCTTTGGTTTTTTAGAGATTGAAGAGTCTTTTAGGATTTTCTAAGGGTTTTTAGAATTTTTTAGTGTTTTTAGGATTTTTTAGGTTTTCTAGTGTTTTGTAGCATTTTTTAGCGTTTTAGGGTTTTCTAGGATTTTTTAGGTATTTTATGGTTTTCTAGGGTTTTTATGTTTTCTTAGGGTTTCCTATGGTTTGTTAGGGTCTTCTAGGGTTTTTAGTAATTTCTAGGGTTTTTAGGGTTTTTTAGGCTTTTGTACAGTTTTTAGAGTTTTCTAGGGTTTTTAGGATTTTTTATGGTTTTTTAGGGTTTTTTAGGATTTTCTAGGGTTTTTTGTGTTTTTAGGGTTTTCAAGGGTTTTTAGTATTTTTTAGGATTTTCTAGGGTTTTTGGGAGTTTTTAGAGTTTTTTAGGATTTTTAGGGTTTTCTAGGGTTTTTAGGATTTTTATGGTTTTCTAGGGTTTTTAGTGTTTTTAGGGTTTTCTAGGGGTTTAGTGTTTTTTAGGATATTCTGGGGTTTTTAGAGTCTCCTAGGATTTTCCAGGGTTTTTAGGATTTTTTAGGATTTTCTAGGGTTTTTAGGGGTTTCTGGGGGTTTTTAGAGTTTTTTAGTGTTTTTAGGATTTTTTAGGGTTTTCTAGGATTTTTAGGATTTTTCAGGGTTTCTTAGTGTTTTTTAGGGTTTTAGGGTTTTGTTGGGTTTTTAGAGTTTTTTAGGATTTTTAGGGTTTCTTTGGATTTTCTAGGGTTTTCTAAACTTTTTAGGGTTTTCTAGGATTTTGTAGCATATTTTAGCGTTTTAAAGTTTTCTAGGATTTTTTCGGGTTTCTATAGTTTTCTAGGGTTTTTAGGGTTTTCTATGGTTGTTAGGGTTTTTTAAGATTTTCTAGGGTTTTTTTTCGTTTTTACTGATTTCTAGTTTTTTTTTAGAGTTTTCTAGGGTTTTTAGTGTTTTTTAGGGTTTTTAGGGTTTTCAAGATATTTTTAGGGTTTTTTAAGGTTTTAAGGATTTTTAGGGTTTTTTAGGGTTTTTAGGATTTTCTAGGGATTTTTACGGTTTTTAGGGTTTTCTAGGATTTTTTAGATTCTTTAGGGTTTTCAATGATTCTTAGGGTTTTTTAGGGTTTTCTAGGGTTTTTTACGATTTTCTAGGATTTTTTGGAGATTTCTAGGGTTTTCTAGAATTTTTAGAAAACCCTAACAACCCTAGAAAACTTAAAAAACCCTAAAAAATCCTAGGAAATTTTAGGGTATTTAAGGGTTTTCTAGGGTTTTTTTATGGTTTTCTAGAATTTTCTAGTGTTTTCTAGGGTTTTTAGGGTTTTTTGGGGATTTTTTAGGGTATTTTAGGTTTTCTAAAGTTTTTTTAGGGTTTTTAAGGGTTTTCTAGGATTTTTTATGGTTTTTGGGATTTTTTTAGGCTTTTCTAGTGTTTTTTAGGTTTTTAGGGTTTTTAGAGTTTTCTAGGGTCTTTATTGTTATTTAGGGTTTTTAGGGATTTTTACGGCTTTCTAGGGTTTTTTAGAGTTTTTAGAGTCTTTTAGGATTTTCTAGGGGTTTTAGGGTTTTTTAGAATTTTCTAGGGTTTTTAGGGTTTTTTAGGATTTTCTAGGATTTTTAGGGTTTAGGGTTTAGGATTTTCTAGGGTTTTTTAGAGTTTTTAGAGTTTTCAGAGTCTCTTAGAATTTTCTAAGATTTTCTAGGGATTTTAGGGGTTTCTAGGGGTTTTTAGAGTTTTTTAGTGTTTTTAGGGTTTTTTAGGTTTTTCTAGGATTTTTAGGATTTTTCTGGGTTTTCTAGGGGTTTTTAGTTTTTTAGAGTTTTTAGGATTTTGGGTTTTTAGTCTTTTTTAGGATTTTTAGGGTTTCTTAGTGTTTTTTAGGTTTTCTAGACTTTTCTAAAGTTTTTTAGTGTTTTTAGGTTTTTCTGCGGTTTTTAGTTTTTTAGGGTTTTATGGGATTTTTAGTATTTTTTAGGATTTTTAGGATTTTTTAGGGTTTTCTCGGGTTTTTTTAGAGTTTTTAGAGTCTTTTAGGATTTTCTATGGTTTTTAGGGTTTTTTAGGATTTTCTAGGGTTTTTAGGATTTTTTATGGTTTTCTAGGGTTTTTTAGGATTTTCTACGGTTTTTTATGTTTTTAGGATTTTCAAGGGTTTATAGTTTTTTTAGGATTTTCTAGGATTTTTTTAGAGGATTTAGAGTTTTTTAAGATTTTTAGGGTTTTCCAGCGTTTTTAGGATTTTTTAGGGTTTTCTAGGGGTTTTTAGTTTTTTAGAGTTTTTAGGGTTTTCTTGAGTTTTTAGTCTTTTTTAGGATTTTTAGGGTTTCTTAGGGTTTCTTAGTGTTTATAGGGTTTTCTAGTGTTTTTAGGGTTTTTTAGAATTTTCTAGGGTTGTTATGGTTTTTACGGTTTTCTAGGGTTTTTTTTAAGTTTTTCTAGGGTTTTTTAGGTTTTCTAGTGTTTTGTAGCATTTTTTTGCGTTTTAGGATTTTCTAGGGTTTTTTAGGGTTTTCTAGGGTTTGTTAGGATTTTCTAGGATTTTTAGAGTTTTCTAGGGATGTTAGGGTTTTCTAGGGTTTGTTAGGATTTTCTAGGGTTTTTAGGTTTTTCTAGGGTTTTTTGTGTTTTTAGGGTTTTCAAGGGTTTTAGTATTTTTTAGGATTTTCTAGGGTTTTTTAGAGTTTTTAGAGTTTTTTAGGATTTTTAGGGTTTTTTAGGGTTTTTAGGATTTTTATGGTTTTCTAGGGTTTTTTAGGTTTTTCTAAGGTTTTCTAGGGTTTTTTAGAGTTTTTAGAGTCTCTTAGGATTTTCTAGGGTTTTTAGGGTTTTTTAGTGTTTTTAGGGTTTTTTAGGGTTTTCTAGGGTTTTTAGTGTTTTTTGGATTTTCTAGGGTTTTTTTTATAGTTTTTAGAGTCTTTTAGGATTTTCTAGAGTTTTTAGGGTTTTTTAGGATTTTCTAGGATTTTTAGGGGTTTATAGGGGTTTTTAGAGTTTTTCAGTGTTTTTGGGGTTTTTTAGGGTTTTTAGCGTTTTTAGGATTTCTTTAGGGTTTTCTAGGGGTTTTTAATTTTTTAAAGTTTTTAGGGTTTTCTTGAGTTTTTAGTCTTTTTTAGGATTTTTAGGGTTTCTTAGGGTTTTTACGGTTGTCTAAGGTTTTTAGTGTTTATAGGGTTTTCTAGGATTTTTAGTGTTTTTTAGTGTTTTCTAGAGTTTTTAGAGTTTTTTAGGATTTTGGGGTTTTCTAGGGTTTTTAGTGTTTTTAGGGTTTTCAAGGGTTTTTAGTATTTTTTAGGATTTTCTAGGGTTTTTTAGAGCTTTTAGAGTTTTTTAGGATTTTAGGGTTTTCTAAGGTTTTTAGGATTTTTATGGGTTTCTAGGGTTTTTTAGGTATTTCTAGGGTTTCCTAGGGTTCTTTAGAGTTTTTAGAGTCTCTTAGGATTTTTTAGGGTTTTTAGGGATTTTTAGGATTTTCTAGGGTTTTTAGGGTTTTTTAGTGTTTTTAGGGTTTTTTAGGGTTTTCTAGGGTTTTTAGTGTTTTTTAGATTTTCTAGGGTTTTTTTTAGAGTTTTTAGAGTCTTTTAGGATTTTCTAGCGTTTTTAGGGTTTTTTAGGATTTTCTAGGGTTTTTAGGTTTTTAGGGTTTTTTAGGATTTTCTAGGGTTTATAGGGGTTTTTAGTGTTTTTTAGTGTTTTTAGGGTTTTTAGAGTTTTTTAGCGTTTTTAGGGTTTCTTAGGATTTTTTAGGATTTGCTAGGGTTTTTAGGGTTGTCTAAGGCTTTTAGTGTTTATAGGGTTTTCTAGGATTTTTAGTGTTTTTTTAGGGTTTTTTAGGATTTTCTAGGGTTGTTATGGTTTTTACGGTTTTCTAGGGTTTTTTTTAAGTTTTCTAGGGTTTTTTAGCATTTTTTAGCGTTTTAGGGTTTTCTAGGATTTTTAGGTTTTTTATGGTTTTCTAGGGTTTTTATGTTTTCTTAGGGTTCCTATGGTTTGTTAGGTTTTTTAGGGTTTTTTAGGTTTTTCTAGGTTTGTTAGGGTCTTCTAGGGTTTTTAGAGTTTTTTTAACGTTTTCTAGGTTTTAGTAATTTCTAGGGTTTTTAGGGTTTTTTAGGGTTTTGTACAGTTTTTAGGATTTTCTAGGGTTTTTAGGATTTTTTATGGTTTTCTAGGGTTTTTTAGGATTTTCTAGGGTTTTTTGTGTTTTTAGGGTTTTCAAGGGTTTTTAGTATTTTTTAGGATTTTCTAGGGTGTTTGGGAGTTTTTAGAGTTTTTTAGGATTTTTAGGGTTTTCTAGGGTTTTTAGGATTTTTATGGTTTTTTAGGTTTTTCTAGGGTTTTTAGTGTTTTTAGGGTTTTCTAGGGGTTTAGTGTTTTTTAGGATTTTCTAGGGTTTTTAGAGTCTCTTAGGATTTTCTAGGGTTTTTAGGATTTTTTAGGATTTTCTAGGGTTTTTAGGGGTTTCTAGGGGTTTTTAGAGTTTTTTAGTGTTTTTAGGGTTTTTAGGGTTTTCTAGGATTTTTAGGATTTTTCAGGGTTTCTTAGTGTTTTTTAGGGTTTTTAGGGTTTTGTTGGGTTTTTAGTGTTTTTTTAGGATTTTTAGGGTTTCTTAGGACTTTCTAGGGTTTTCTAGGGTTTTCTAAACTTTTTTAGGGTTTTCTAGTGTTTTGTAGTATATTTTAGCGTTTTAAAGTTTTCTAGGATTTTTTCGGGTTTCTATAGTTTTCTAGGGTTTTTAGGGTTTTCTATGGTTGTTAGGGTTTTTTAGGATTTTCTAGGGTTTTTTTTACGTTTTTAGTGATTTCTAGTGTTTTTTAGAGTTTTCTAGGGTTTTTAGTATTTTTTAGGGTTTTTAGGGTTTTTTAGGGTTTTCAAGAGATTTTTAGGGTTTTTTAAGGTTTTAAGGGTTTTTTAGGGTTTTTAGGATTTTCTAGGGATATTTAGGGTTTTTTACGGTTTTTAGGGTTTTCTAGGGATTTTTAGGATTTTCTAGGATTTTTTAGATTCTTTAGGGTTTTCAATGATTTAGGGTTTAGGGTTTTTTAGGGTTTTCTAGGGTTTTTTACGATTTTCTAGGATTTTTTGGAGATTTCTAGGGTTTTCTAGAGTTTTTAGAAAACCCTAACAACCCTAGAAAAACTTAAAAAACCCTAAAAAATCCTAGGAAATTTTAGGGTATTTAAGGGTTTTCTAGGGTTTTTTTATGGTTTTCTAGAATTTTCTAGTGTTTTCTAGGGTTTTTAGGGTTTTTTGGGAATTTTTTTAGGGTATTTTAGGTTTTCTAAAGTTTTTTTTTCTAGGGTTTTTTAGGTTTTTCGGGTTTCCTAAGATTTTTTAGGGTTTTCTAGAGTTTTCAGGGTTTTCTATGGTTTTTGGCGTTTTCTGGGGTTTTTAGTGTTTTGGGGTTTTCTAGGATTTTAGTGTTTTTAGGGGTTTGTCTGTTTACGGTTTTTTAGGGTTTTCTAGGTTTTTTAGGATTATCTAGGGTTTTTAGCGTTTTCTAGGGATTTTTTTACGGTTTTCTAGGATTTTTTAGGATTTTCTAGGGTTTTTTAGGAATTTTTAAGTTTTCCAGGGATTTTAAAATTTTTTAAGGTTTTATAGGATTTTCTATCGTTGTTAGGGTTTTCTAGGGTTTTTAGGGTTTTTTTAGGGTTTTTAACCCAAAAAACTATAGAAACACTAAAAAATCCTACAAAACTCTAGAAAACGTGAAAAAAACCCTAGAAATTCCTAAAAAATCATAGAAACCCTAAAAACCGTAGAAAACCCTAGAAAACCCGAGAAACCCTAGAAAATCCTAAAAAAAACCTTAGAAACTAAAAAACCCTAGGAAATTCTAAAAAACCTAAAAAACACTAAAAGACCTAAAAAACCCTAGAAAATCTTTGAAAACCCTAAAAACACTAAAAACCCTAGAAAACCCTAAAAAACCTTAAAAAAACCCTAGAAACGCTAAAAAAACCTAAAAACCCTAAAAAATCCTAAAAAAGTTTAAAAGATCCTAGAAAACGCTAAAAACCCTAAAAATCCTAGAAACCACTAAAAAAACTACAAAACCTTAAAAACGCTACAAAACCCTAGAAAACCTAAAAATCCCTAGAAATCCCTAAAAAAGCATAGAAAAATCTAAAAACCCTAGAAAAATCCTAAAAACCCCTAGAAAATCCTAAGAAACTCTCAAACTCTAGAAAACCCTAGAAAACCATAAAAGATCCTAGAAAACCCTAAAAACTCTAAGAACTCCAGAAAACTCTTGAAAACCCCAGAAAATCCTAGGAAAACCTTAGAAAACCCTAAAAAACCCTAAGAATCATAGAAAATCCTAAAAAATCCTAAAATTCTAGAAAACCCTAAAAACCCAAAAAACCTTCAAAACCCTAGAAAACCCTAAAAACCCTCAAAACTTTAAAAAATCCTGAAACCCCTAGAAAACCCTAAAGGACCCTAGAAAAACCTAAAAAATCCAAAAAACCCTGGAAAAACCATAAAAACCCTAAAAACCCTGAAAACCCTAGAAAACCCTAAAAAACCTAGAAAACCCTAAAACTCTAGAAAACACTAGAAAATCCTAAAAATCTAAAAAATCCTAGAAAACCATAAAAAATCCTAAAAACGCTAGAAAATCCTAAAAACCCCAAAAAATCGTAAAAACTATGGAAAACACTAGGAAACCATCAAAACCCTAGAAAACCCTAAAATACCCTAAAAAACCATAAAAAACTATGAAACCCTAGAAAATACTAGAATACCCGAGAAAACCAAACAAAACCCTAGAAAACCCTAAAATACCCTAAAAAACCCTAGAAAATACTAAAAATCCCTAGAAAAACCTAAAAAATAATAAAAACACTAGAAAAGCCTAAAAAAACTAAAAACCCTAGAAAACCCTAAAACCCACTAAACTCCCTAGAAAACCCCAAAAACCGAAAAAACCGAAAAAAACCGAAAAACCGAAAAACCCTAGAAAACACTAGAAAACCCAAGAAAACCCTTAAATAACCTAGAAATCCCTAAAAATCCTAGAAAACGCTAAAAATCCTAGAGAATCCTAAAAACCCTAGAAAACCCTAAAAAACCCTAGAAAATCCTAAAAAACACTAAGAAAACCTTTGAAAATCCTAGAAAACCGTAAAAATCCTAGAAAACCTTAGGAAACCTTAAAAAGCCCTAAGAATCATAGAAAACCCTAAAATATCCTAGTATACCCTAAAAATTCCTAAAAACCCAAAAAAACCCAAAAAAACCCTAGAAACCCTAAGAAACCCTTAAAACCTTAAAAACCCTGAAAACCCTAGAAAACCCTAAAATCCCTAAAAATCCCTAAAAACCATAAAAAAAATCCTAAAAATCCTAAAAATCTCTAGAAAACCCTAAAAAACCCTGAAACACCCTAAGAACCCTAGAAAACCATTAAAAAACCATGGAAAACCCTAAAATACCCTTAAAAAACCCTAGAAAACCCTAAAAAACCCTAAAAAACACTAAAAACCCTAGAAATCCCTAAAGACACGAAAAGCCCTAGTAAACCCTAAAAACACTAAAAACCCTAGAAAACCCTAAAAAACCCGAAAAAATCTAGAATACCCTAAAAAACCCTAGAAAACCCTAGAAAACCTAATAAATCCTAGAGAACCCTAAACCCCCCCCCCCCCAAAAACCTTTAAAAACCTTAGAAAACGCTAGAAAACCCCAGAAAATAATAAAAACCCTAGAAAACCCTTAAATACCCTAAAAATCGTTAGGGTTTTTTAGGTTTTTCTAAGTTGTTAGGGCTTTCTAGGCTTTTTTATGGTTTTTTTTAGCATTTTCTAGGTTTTTAGTGTTTTCTAGCGTTTTTAGGGTTTTCTAGAGTTTTTAAGGTTTTCTACAGTTTTTAGGATTTTCTAGGGTTTTTAGGGTTTCTTAGGAGCTTTTAGGATTCTCTAGGGGTTTTTAGTGTTTTTTAAGGTTTTCTAGGGTTTTTAAGGTTTTTTTGGAGCTTTTAGGATTCTCTAGGGGTTTTTAGTGTTTTTTAAGGTTTTCTAGGGTTTTTAGGGTTTTTTGGGTTTTCTAGGGTTGTTTGGTTTTTTAGGGTTTTCTATGGGTTTTTAGGGTTTTCTAGTGGTTTTTAGAGTTTTTTAGGGTTTTCTAGGGTTTTTTGGATTTTTAGGGTTTTCTTGGGGTTTTTAGGGTTTTCTAGTATTTTTTAGGGTTTGCTACGGTTTTTAGGATTTTTCTAGGGATTTTAGGATTTTTTTAGGGTTATCTAGGGGTTTTTAGGTTTTTAAGGGTTTTTTTAGTGTTTTCTAGTTTTTTAGGGTTTTTAGTGGTTTTTACGGTTTTCTAGAGTTTTTAGGATTTTTTAAGGTTTTAAGAGTTTTTACGGATTTGTAGGGTTGTTTAGGGTTTTTTGGGTTTTCTAGCGTTTTTAGGATTTTTTAGGGTTTTCTAGGGGTTTTTAGTTTTTTAGAGTTTTTAGGGTTTTCTTTGGGTTTTTAGTCTTTTTTAGGATTTTTAGGGTTTTTTAGGGCTTTTTAGGGTTTTCTAGGGTTTTTAGCATTTTTTAGGGTTTTCTAGGGTTTATAGTGTTTTTAGGGTTTTCTAGGATTTTTAGTGTTTTTTGGATTTTCTAGGGTTTTTTTAGAGTTTTTAGAGTCTTTTAGGATTTTCTAGGGTTTTTAGGGGTTTTTAGGATTTCTAGGGTTTTTAGGGTTTTTTAGGATTTTCTAGGGTTTTTAGGGGTTTATAGTGTTTTGAGTTTTTTAGTGCTTTTAGGGTTTTCTAGGGTTTTCTTGGATTTTTAGGATTTTTCAGGGTTTTCTAGGGGTTTTTAGTTTTTTAGAGTTTTTAGGGTTTTGGGTTTTTAGTCTTTTTTAGGATTTTTAGGGTTTCTTAGTGTTTTTTAGAGTTTTCTAGGCTTTTCTAAAGTTTTTTAGTGTTTATAGGGTTTTTTAGGGTTTTCCGGGGTTTTTAGTTTTTTAGGGTTTTGTGGGGTTTTTAGTATTTTTTTTAGGTTTTTTAGGGTTTTCTAGGGTTTTTAGGGTTTTCTAGGGATGTTAGGATTTTTTAGGGTTTTGTAGGATTTTTAGGGTTTTCTAGGGTTTTTAGGATTCTTTTATGGTTTTCTAGGGTTTTTTAGGTTTTTCTAAGTTTTTTTTTTGTTTTTAGGGTTTTCAAGGGATTTTAGTATTTTTTAGGATTTTCTAGGGTTTTTAGAGTTTTTAGAGTTTTTTAGAATTTTTAGGGTTCTCTAAGGTTTCTAGGGTTTTTTAGGTTTTTCTAGGGTTTTTAGGGTTTTTTAGGATTTTCAAGGGTTTTTAGGGTTTTTTAGGATTTTCTAGAGTTTTTAGGGGTTTCTAGGGGTTTTTAGAGTTTTTTAGTGTTTTTAGGGTTTTTTAGGATTTTCTAGAGTTTTTAGGATTTTTTATGGTTTTCTAGGGTTTTTTAGGTTTTTCTAGGGTTTTTATGTTTTAGGATTTTCAGGGTTTATTTTTTTAGGATTTCTAGGGTTTTTAGGATTTTTTATGGTTTTCTAGGGTTTTTTAGGTTTTTCTAGGGTTTTTAGTGTTTTTAGGGTTTTCTAGGGTTTTTAGTGTGTTTTAGGATTTTTAGATTTTTTAGAGATTTAGAGTCTTTTAGATTTTTTGGTTTTTAGGGTTTTTTAGGATTTCCTAGGGTTTTTAGGGTTTCTAAGGGTTTTTAGAATTTTTTAGTGTTTTTAGGATTTTTTAGGATTTTCTAGCGTTTTTAGGATTTTTTAGGGTTTTCTAGGGTTTTTAGTTTTTAGAGTTTTTAGGGTTTTCTTGGGTTTTTAGTCTTTTTTAGGATTTTTAGGGTTTCTTAGAGTTTTTTAGGGTTTTTAGGGTTGTCTAAGGTTTTTAGTGTTTATAGGATTTTCTAGTGTTTTTAGGGTTTTTTAGGATTTTCTAGGGTTGTTATGGTTTTTACGATTTTCTAGGGTTTTTTTTTAAAGTTTTTCAAGGGTTTTTTAGGTTTTCTAGTGTTTTGTAGCATTTTTTGCGTTTTAGGGATTTCTAGGATTTTTTAGGTATTTTATGGTTTTTTAGGGTTTTTATTTTTTCTTAGTGTTTTTTTAGGGTTTCCTATGGTTGTTAGGGTTTTTTAGGTTTTTCTAGGGTTGTTAGGGTCTTCTAGGGTTTTTAGGATTTTTAGGATTTTCTAGGGGTTTTAGGGTTTTTTAGGGTTTTCTAGGGTTTATTAGGGTTTTGTAGGATTTTTAGGGTTTTCTAGGGTTTTTAGGATTTTTTTATGGTTTTCTAGGGTTTTTAGGTTTTTCTGGGGTTTTATGTGTTTTTAGGGTTTTCAACGGTTTTTAGTATTTTTTTAGGATTTTCTAGGGTTTTTTAGAGTTTTTAGAGTTTTTTAGTATTTTTAGGGTTTTCTAGGGTTTTTAGGATTTTTATGGCTTTCTAGGGTTTTTTAGGTTTTTCTAGGGTTTTCTAGGGTTTTTAGGATTTTTAGGATTTTTTATGGTTTTCTAGTTTTTTTTGTGTTTTTAGGGTTTTCAAGGGTTTTTTGTATTTTTTATGATTTTCTAGGGTTTTTTAGAGCTTTTAGAGATTTTTAGGATTTTAGGGTTTTCTAGGGTTTTTAAGATTTTTATGGTATTCTAGGGTTTTTTAGGTTTTTCTAGGGTTTTTAGTGTTTTTAGGATTTTCTAGGGTTTTTAGTGTTTCTTAGGATTTCCTAGGGTTTTTTAAAGTTTTTTGAGTCTCCTAGGATTCTCTAGGGATTTTACGGTTTTTTAGGATTTTATAGGGTTTTTGGGGGGTTTCTAGGGGTTTTTAGAGTTTTTTAGTGTTTTTAGGGTTTTTTAGGATTTTCTAGGGTTTTTAGTGTTTTTAGGGTTTTTTAGGGTTTTCTAGGGTTTTTAGTGTTTTTAGGAATTTCTAAGATTTTTTAGAGTTCTTAGAATCTTTTAGGATTTTCTAGGGTTTTTAGGGTTTTTTAGGATTTCGTAGAATTTTTAGGGTTTTCTAGGGTTTTTAGGATTTTTTATGGTTTTCTTGTGTTTTTAGGGTTTTCTAGGCTTTTTTGTTTTTAGGGTTTTCAAGGGTTTTTAGTATTTTTTAGGATTTTCTAGGGTTTTTTAGAGTTTTTAGAGTTTTTTAGGATTTTTAGGGTTTTTAGTGTTTTTTTAGGATTTTATGGGGTTTTTTAGAGTTTTCAGAGTCTCTTAGAATTTTCTAAGATTTTCTAGGGTTTTTAGGGGTTTCTAGGGATTTTTAGAGTTTTTTAGTGTTTTTAGGGGTTTTTAGGGTTTTCTAGGATTTTTAGGATTTTTCAGGGTTTTCTAGGGGTTTTTAGTTTTTTAGAGTTTTTAGGTTTTTAGTCTTTTTAGGATTTTTAGGGTTTCTTGGTGTTTTTTAGGGTTTTCTAGACTTTTCTAAAGTTTTTTAGTGTTTTTAGGGTTTTCTGGGGTTTTTAGTTTTTTAGGGTTTTGTGGGGTTGTATTTTTAGGGTTTTCTAGGGTTTTTAGGGTTTTCTAGGGATGTTAGGGTTTTTTAGAGTTTTGTAGGATTTTTAGGGTTTTCTAGGGTTTTTAGGATTTTTTTTATGGTTTTCTAGGGTTTTTTAGGTTTTTCTAGGGTTTTTTTTCGTTTTTAGGGTTTTCAAGGGTTTTTAGTATTTTTTAGGATTTTCTAGGGTTTTTATTTTAGAGGCTATTAGGATTTTTAGGGTTTTCTAAGGTTTTTAGGATTTTTTTATTGTTTTCTAGGGTTTTTTTAGGTTTTTCTAGGATTTTTAGTGTTTTTAGGGTTTTCTAGGATTTTTAGTGTTTTTTAGGATTTTCTAGGGTTTTTTTAGAGTTTTTAGAGTCTTTTAGGATTTTCTAGGGTTTTTAGGGTTTTTTAGGATTTTCTAGGGTTTTTAGGATTTTTTATGGTATTCTACGGTTTTTTAGGTTTTTCTACGGTTTTTTATGTTTTTAGGATTTTCAATGGTTTATAGTTTTTTTAGGATTTTCTACGGTTTTTTTTACAGCTTTTAGAGTTTTTTAAGATTTTTAGGGTATTCTAGCGTTTTTAGGATTTTTTAGGGTTTTCTAGGGGTTTTTAGTTTTTTAGAGTTTTTAGGGTTTTCTTGGGTTTTTAGTCTTTTTTAGGATTTTTATGGTTTCTTAGGGTTTTTTAGGGTTTTTAGGGTTGTCTAAGGTTTTTAGTGTTTATAGGGTTTTCTAGTGTTTTTAGGGTTTTTTAGGATTTTCTAGGTTTGTTATGGTTTTTACGGTTTTCTAGGGTTTTTTTTAATTTTTTCTAGGATTTTTTAGGATTTTTAGGATTTTCTAGGGATTTTAGGGTTTTTTAGGGTTTTCTAGGGTTTGTTAGGATTTTCTAAGATTTTTTAGGGTTTTCTAGGGATGTTAGGGTTTTTTAGGTTTTTGTAGGATTTTTAGGGTTTTCTAGGGTTTTTAGAATTTTTTATGGTTTTCTAGAGTTTTTAGGTTTTTCTAGGGTTTTTTGTGTTTTTAGGGTTTTCAAGGGTTTTTAGTATTTTTTAGGATTTTCTAGGGTTTTTACAGTTTTTAGAGTTTTTTAAGATTTTTAGGGTTTTCTAGGGTTTTTAGGATTTTTATGGTTTTCTAGGGTTTTTTAGGTTTTTCTAGGGTTTTCTAGGGTTTTTTAGAGTGTTTAGAGTCTCTTAGGATTTTCTAGGGTTTTTAGGATTTTTTAGTGTTTTTAGGGTTTTCTAGGGTTTTTAGTATTTTTTGGATTTTCTTGGGCTTTTTTTATAGTTTTTAGAGTCTTTTAGGATTTTCTAGGGTTTTTAGGGTTTTTTAGGATTTTCTAGGGTTTTTAGGGGTTTATAGGGGTTTTTAGAGTTTTTCAGTGTTTTTGGGGTTTTTTAGGGTTTTTTAGGGTTGTCTAAGGTTTTTAGTGTTTATAGGGTTTTCTAGGATTTTTAGTGTTTTTTAGTGTTTTCTAGAGTTTTTAGAGTTCCTTAGGGTTTTCTAGTATTTTTTAGAGTTTTTTAGGATTTTCTAGGGTTGTTATGGTTTTTACGGTTTTCTAGGGTTTTTTTAAGTTTTCTAGGGTTGTTATAGTTTTTACGGTTTTCTAGGATTTTTTAGGGTTTTTAGGGTTTTCTAGGGTTTTTAGGATTTTCAGGATTTTCTAGGGCTTTTAGGGTTTTCTAGGGTTTGTTAGGATTTTCTAGGATTTTTAGGGTTTTCTAGGGATGTTAGGATTTTTTATGGTTTTGTAGGATTTTTAGGGTTTTCTAGGGTTTTTAGGATTTTTTATGGTTTTCTAGGATTTTTAGGTTTTTCTAGGGTTTTTTGTGTTTTTAGGGTTTTCAAGAGTTTTTAGTATTTTTAAGGATTTTCTAGGGTTTTTTAGATTTTTTAGAGTTTTTATGATTTTTAGGGTTTTCTAGGGTTTTTAGTATTTTTATGGGTTTCTAGGGTTTTTTAGGTTTTTCTAGGGTTTTCTAGGGTTCTTTAGAGTTTTTAGAGTCTCTTAGGATTTTCTAGGGTTTTTAGGATTTTTTAGGATTTTCTAGGGTTTTTAGGGTTTTTTAGGGTTTTCTAGGGTTTTTAGTGTTTTTTGGATTTTCTAGGGTTTTTTTAGAGTTTTTAGAGTCTTTTAGGATTTTCTAGGGTTTTTTAGGATTTTCTAGGGTTTTTAGGTTTTTAGGGTTTTTTAGGATTTTCTATGGTTTTTAGGTTTTTAGGGTTTTTTAGGATTTTCTAGGGTTTATAGGGGTTTTTAGAGTTTTTTAGTGTTTTTAGGGTTTTTTAGGGTTTTCTAGCGTTTTTAGGATTTTTTAGGGTTTTTAGGGGTTTTTAGTTTTAGAGAGTTTTTTAGTGTTTATAGGGTTCTCTAGGATTTTTAGTGTTTTCTAGAGTTTTTAGAGTTCTTTAGGGTTTTCTAGTGTTTTTTATGGTTTTTAGAGTTTTTAGGATTTTCAGGATTTTCTAGGGCTTTTAGGGTTTTCTAGGGTTTGTTAGGATTTTTTAGTCTTTTTTAGGATGTTTAGGGTTTCTTAGGGTTTTTTAGGGTTTTCTAGGGTTTTTCGGGTTGTCTAAGGTTTTTAGTGTTTATAGGGTTTTCTAGGATTTTTAGTGTTTTTTAGTGTTTTCTAGAGTTTTTAGAGTTCTTTAGGGTTTTCTAGTGTTTTTTAGGATTTTCTAGGGTTGTTATGGTTTTTACGGTTTTCTAGGGTTTTTTTTAAGTTTTCTAGGATTTTTTAGGTTTTCTAGTGTTTTGTAGCATTTTTTAGCGTTTTAGGGTTCTCTAGGATTTTTTAGGTTTTTTATGGTTTTCTAGGGTTTTTATGTTTTCCTAGGGTTTTTTAGGGTTTCCTATGGTTTGTTAGTGTTTTTTTCAGGGTTTTTTAGGTTTTTCTAGGTTTGTTAGGGTCTTCTAGGGTTTTTAGAGTTTTTTTAACGTTTTCTAGGTTTTTAGTAATTTCTAGGGTTTTTAGGGTTTTTTAGGGTTTTGTACAGTTTTTTGGGTTTTCTAGGGTTTTTAGGATTTTTTATGGTTTTCTAGGATTTTTAGGGTTTTCTAGGGTTTTTTGTGTTTTTAGGGTTTTCAAGGGTTTTTAGTATTTTTTAGGATTTTCTAGGGTTTTTGAGAGTTTTTAGAGTTTTTTAGGATTTTTAGGGTTTTCTAGGGTTTTTAGGATTTTTATGTTTTTCTAAGGTTTTTTAGGTTTTTCTAGGGTATTTAGTGTTTTTAGGGTTTTCTAGGGGTTTAGTGTTTTTTAGGATTTTCTAGGGTTTTTTAGAGTCTCTTAGGATTTTCTAGGGTTTTAAGGATTTTTTAGGATTTTCTAGGGTTTTTCGGGGTTTCTAGGGGTTTTTAGAGTTTTTTAGTATTTTTAGGGGTTTTTAGGGTTTTCTAGGATTTTTAGGATTTTTCAGGGTTTCTTAGTGTTTTTTAGGATTTTTAGGGTTTTGTTGGGTTTTTAGTGTTTTTTTAGGATTTTTAGGGTTTCTTAGGGTTTTCAAGGGTTTTCTAAACTTTTTTAGGGTTTTCTAGGGTTTGTAGCATATTTTAGTGTTTTAAAGTTTTCTAGGATTTTTTCGGGTTTCTATAGTTTTCTAGGGTTTTTTAGGGGGTTGTTAGGGTTTTTTAGGATTTTCTAGGGTTTTTTTACGTTTTTAGTGATTTCTAGTGTTTTTTAGAGTTTTCTAGGGTTTTTAGTGTTTTTAGGGTTTTTAGGGTTTTTTAGGGTTTTCAAGAGATTTTTAGGGTTTTTTAAGGTTTTAAGGGTTTTTAGGGTTTTTTAGGATTTTTAGGATTTTCTTGGGATTTTTAGGATTTTTTACGGTTTTTAGGGTTTTCTAGGGATTTTTAGGGTTTTCTAGGATTTTTTAGATTTTTTAGGGTTTTCAATGATTCTTAGGGTTTTTTAGGATTTTCTAGGATTTTTTACGATTTTCTAGGATTTTTTGGAGTTTTCTAGGGTTTTCTAGAGTTCTTAGAAAACCCTAACAACCCTAGAAAAACCTAAAAAACCCTAAAAAATCCTAGGAAATTTTAGGGTATTTAAGGGTTTTCTAGGATTTTTTATGGTTTTCTAGAATTCTCTAGTGTTTTCTAGGGTTTTTAGGGTTTTTTGGGGATTTTTTTAGGGTATTTTAGGTTTTCTAAGGTTTTTTTTTCCAGGGTTTTTTAGGTTTTTCGGGTTTCCTATGGTTTTTTTAGGGTTTTCTACAGTTTTTAGAGTTTTCTATGGTTTTTGGGGTTTTCTAGGATTTTAGTATTTTTAGGGGTTTGTAGGGTTGTTTACGGTTTTCTAGGGTTTTTTAGGATTATCTAGGGTTTTTAGCGTTTTCTAGGGTTTTTTTTACGGTTTTCTAGGGTTTTTTGGGGTTTTCTAGAGTTTTAAGAGTTTTTAGGGTTTTCTTGGGTTTTTTAGGGTTTTCTAGGGATTTTAAGATTTTTTAAGGTTTTTTCTATCGTTGTTAGGGTTTCTATCCTAGAAACCCTAAAAATCGTAGAAAACCCTAGAAAACCCGAGAAACCCTAGAAAATCCTAAAAACCCTAGGAAATTCTAAAAAACCTAAAAAACCCTAGAACCCTAAAAATCCTAGAAAACCCTAGAAAATCCTAAATAACCCTAGAAAATCCTAAAAAACCCTTGAAAATCCTAAAAAACTCTAAGAACACAAGAAAACCCCAAAAAACCCTAGAAAACCGTAAAAAACCCTAGAAAATCTTTGAAAATCCTTAAAACACTAAAAACACTAGAAAACCCTAAAAAACCTTAAAAAAACCCTAGAAACACTAAAAAAAGCTAAAAAACCTAAAAAACCCTAAAAACCCTAAAAAATCCAAAAAAAACTTTAAAAGACCCTAGAAAACCCTAAAAACCCGAAAAATCCTAGAAAACACTAAAAAAACTACAAAACCTTAGAAAACGCTACAAAACCCTAGAAAACCTAAAAATCCCTAGAAATCCCTAAAAAAGCATCGAAAAATCTAAAAACCCTAGAAAATCCTAAAAACCCCTAGAAAACCCTAAGAAACTCTAAGAACTCTAGAAAACCCTAGAAAACCATAAAAAATCCTAGAAAACCCTAAAAACCGTAGAAAACCGTAGAAAACCCAAGAAACCCTAGAAAATCCTAAAAACCCTAGGAAATCCTAAAAAACCTAAAAAACACTAAAAGAACTAAAAAATTTTAGAAATCCCTAAAAAACCCTAGAAAACCCTAAAAATCCTAGAAAACCCTAGAAAATCCTAAATAACCCTAGAAAATCCTAAAGAACCCTTGAAAATCCTAAAATACTCTAAGAACACAAGAAAACCCCAAAAAACTTAGAAAACCGTAAAAAACCCTAGAAAATCTTTGAAAACCCTAAAAGCACTAAAAACCCTAGAAAACCCTAAAAAACCTTAAAAAAACCCTAGAAACACTAAAAAAACCTAAAAACCCTAAAAAAATCCTAAAAACCCTAAAAAATCCAAAAAAAGTTTAAAAAGACCCTAGAAAACCCTAAAAACCCTAAAAATCCTAGAAAACACTAAAAAAACTACAAAACCTTAGAAAACGCTACAAAACCCTAGAAAATCCCTAAAAAAGCATAGAAAAATCTAAAAACCCTAGAAAATCCTAAAAACCCTAGAAAACCCTAAGAAACTCTAAGAACTCTAGAAAACCCTAGAAAACCATAAAAGATCCTAGAAAACCCTAAAAACTCTAAGAACTCCAGAAAACCCTAGAAAACCCCAGAAAATCCTAGGAAAACCTTAGAAAACCCTAAAAAACCCTAAGAATCATAGAAAATCCTAAAAAATCCTAAAAACTCTAGAAAACCCTAAAAATCCAAAAAACCTACAAAATCCTAGAAAACCCTAAAAAACCCTCAACTTTAAAAAATCCTGAAACCCCTAGAAAACCCTAAAAAACCCTAGAAAACCCTAAAAATCCAAAAAACCCTGGAAAAACCATAAAAACCCTGAAAAACCTAGAAAACCCTAAAAAACCTAGAAAACCCTAAAACCCTAGAAAACACTAGAAAATCCTAAAAATCTAAAAAAATCCTAGAAAACCATAAAAAACCCTAAAAATGCTAGAAAATCCTAAAAAACCCAAAAAAATCGTAAAAACTATGGAAAACAATAGGAAACCATCAAAACCCTAGAAAACCCTAAAATACCCTAAAAAATCATAAAAAACTATAAAAATCCTAGAAAATACTAGAATACCCTGGAGGGGTTTTAGAATTTTTTACGGTTTTCTAGGGGTTTTTAGTTTTTTAGGGTTATTAGGTTTTTCTTGGGTTTTAGTGTTATTTAGAGTTTTCTGGTTTTTAGCGTATTTTAGGGTTTTCAAGGGTTTTCTAGGATTTTTTATGGTTTTTGGGATTTTTTTAGGCTTTTCTAGTGTTTTTTAGGTTTTTAGGGTTTTTAGAGTTTTCTAGGGTCTTTATTGTTATTTAGGGTTTTTAGGGATTTTTACGGCTTTCTAGGGTTTTTTAGAGTTTTTAGAGTCTTTTAGGATTTTCTAGGGGTTTTAGGGTTTTTTAGAATTTTCTAGGGTTTTTAGGGTTTTTTAGGATTTTCTAGGATTTTTAGGGTTTAGGGTTTAGGGTTTTTAGAGTTTTTTAGTGTTTTTAGGGTTTTTTAGGGATTTCTAGCGTTTTTAGGAAACCATAAAAACCCTAAAAAACCCTAAAACCCTAGAAAACACTAGAAAAATCCTAAAAATCTAAAAAAATCCTAGAAAACCATAAAAAACCCTAAAAACGCTAGAAAATCCTAAAAAACCCAAAAAAAATCGTAAAATACCCTAAAAAACCATAAAAAACTATAAAAATCCTAGAAAATACTTGAATACCCTAGAAAACCAAACAAAACCCTAGAAAATCCTAAAATACCCTAGAAAACCCTAGAAAATACTAAAAGTCCCTAGAGAAACCTAAAAAATAATAAAGAACACTAGAAAACCCTAAAAAAACTAAAACCCTAGAAAACCCTAAAAAACACTAAAAACCCTAGAAAACCCCAAAAAGCCGAAAAAACCGAAAAAACCCTAGAAAACCCTAGAAAACCCTTAAATACCCTAGAAATCCCTAAAAATCCTAGAAAAGGCTAAAAATCCTAGAGAATCCTAAAAAACCCTAGAAAACCCTAAAAAAACCCTAGAAAATCCTAAAAAACACTAAGAAAACCTTAGAAAATCCTAGAAAACCGTAAAAACCCTAGAAAACCTTAGAAAACCTTAAAAAGCCCTAAGAATCATAGAAAACCCTAAAATATCATAGTATTGCCTAAAAATTCCTTAAAATCCAAAAAAACCCAAAAAAAAACCCTAAAAAACCCTAGAAACCCTAAGAAACCCTTAAAACCTTAAAAAACTCTAAACCCAAGAAAACCCTAAAAACCTACAAACCCCTAAAAAACCCTTAAAACCTTAAAAAACCCTGAAAACCCTAGAAAATCCTAAAATCCCTAAAAACCCTAAAAAACACTAAAAACCCTAAAAACCATAAAAATCCTAAAAATCCTAAAAATCTCTAGAAAACCCTAAAAAACCGTGAAACACCCTAAGAACCCTAGAAAACCATTAAAAAAACCATAGAAAACCCTAAAATACCCTTAAAAAACCCTAGAAAACACTAAAAATTCCTAAAAACCCTAAAAAACAATAAGAAAACACTAGGAAACCCAAAAAACACTAAAAACCCTAGAAAACCCTAAAAAACCCGAAAAGCTCTAGAAAACCCTAAAAAACTCTAGAAAACCCTAAAAAATCCTAGAAAAGACTAGAAAACCCTAGAAAACCATTAAAAAACCCTAGAAAACCCTAAAATACCCTAAAAAACCCCAAAAAACTGTAAAAACCTTCGAAAACGCTAGAAAAACCTAGAAAACAATAAAAACACTAGAAAACCCTTAAATACCCTAAAAGTCGTTAGGGTTTTTTAGGTTTTTCTAGGGTTGTTAGGGCTTTCTAGGCTTTTTTTATGGTTTTTTTAGCGTTTTCTAGGTTTTTAGTGTTTTCTAGGGTTTTTAGGGTTTTCTAGAGTTTTTAAGGTTTTCTACAGTTTTTAGGATTTTCTAGGGTTTTTAGGGTTTTTTAGGAGCTTTTAGGATTCTCTAGGGGTTTTTAGTGTTTTTTAGGGTTTTTTAGGGTTTGTTAGAATTTTCTAGGGTTTTTAGGGTTTTTTGGGTTTTTTAGGGTTTTCTATGGGTTTTTAGGGTTTTCTAGTGGTTTTTAGAGCTTTTTAGGGTTTTTTGGATTTTTAGGGTTTTCTTGGGGTTTTTAGGGTTTTCTAGGGTTTTCTAGTATTTTTTAGGGTTTGCTACGGTTTTTAGGGTTTTTCTAGGGATTTTAGGATTTTTTAGGGTTATCTAAGGGTTTTTAGGTTTTTAAGGGTTTTTTTAAGGTTTTAAGAGTTTTTACGGATTTGTAGGGTTGTTTAGGGTTTTTTTGGGTTTTCTAGCGTTTTTAGGATTTTTTAGGGTTTTCTAGGATTTTTTAGGGTTTTCTATGATTCTTAGGGTTTTTTAGGGTTTTCTAAGGTTTTTCTAGGGTTTTTTACGGTTTTCTACTGTTTTTCGGGGTTTTCTAGTGTTTTAAGAGTTTTTTAGGATTTTAGAGGGGTTTTAGAATTTTTTACGGTTTTCTCGGGTTTTTTAGTTTTTTAGGGTTATTAGGTTTTTCTTGGGTTTTAGTGTTTTTTAGAGTTTTCTGGTTTTTAGCGTATTTTAGGGTTTTCAAGGGTTTTCTAGGGTTTTTGGGATGTTTTTAGGCTTTTCTAGTGTTTTTTAGATTTTTAGGGTTTTTAGAGTTTTCTAGGGTCTTTATTGTTATTTAGGGTTTTTAGGGTTTTTTACGGTTTTCTAGGATTTTTTAGAGTCTTTTAGGATTTTCTAGGGGTTTAGGGTTTTTTTGGATTTTCTAGGGTTTTTAGGGTTTTTTAGGATTTTCTAGGATTTTTAGGGTTTAGGGTTTAGGGTTTTTAGAGTTTTTGTGTTTTTAGGGTTTTTTAGGGATTTCTAGCGTTTTTAGGACTTTTTAGGGTTTTCTAGGGGTTTTTAGTTTTTAGAGTTTAGGGTTTTCTTGGGTTTTTAGTGTTATTTAGGATTTTTAGGCTTTCTTAGGGTTTTTAAGGGTTTTCTAGAGTTTTTAGGGTTTTCTAGGGTTTTTAGGATTTTCTACGTGTTTTAGGGTTTTTAGGGTCTTCCAGGGTTTGTTAGGATTTTCTAGGGTTTTTAGGGTTTTCTAGGGATGTTAGGGTTTTTTAAGGTTTTGTAAGATTTTTAGTATTTTTTTTGGTTTTCTAGTTTTTTTTTTTGTGTTTTTAAGGTTTTCAAGGGTTTTTAGTATTTTTTAGGATTTTCTAGGGTTTTTTAGAGCTTTTAGAGTTTTTTAGGATTTTAGGGTTTTCTCGGGTTATTAGGATATTTATGGTATTCTAGGGTTTTTTAGGTTTTTCTAGGGTTTTTAGTGTTTTTAGGATTTTCTAGGGGTTTTTAGAATTTTTTAGGATTTTCTAGGGTTTTTTTAAGTTTTTAGAGTCTCTTAGGATTCTCTAGGGTTTTTACGGTTTTTTAGGATTTTATAGGGTTTTTAGAGGTTTCTAGGGGTTTTTAGAGTTTTTTAGTGTTTTTAGGGTTTTATAGGGTTTTCTAGGGTTTTTAGTGTTTTTAGGAATTTGTAAGATTTTTTAGAGTTTTTAGAGTCTTTTAGAATTTTCTAGGGTATTTTAGGATTTTCTAGGGTTTTTAGGGTTTTTTAGGGTTTTGTAGGTTTTCTAGGGTTTTTTAGGGTTTTCTAGGGTTTTTTGTATTTTTAGGGTTTTCAAGGATTTTTAGGATTTTTATGGTTTTCTAGGAATTTTTTTAGTGTTTTTAGGGTTTTCTAGGGTTTTTAGTGTTTTTTAGGATTTTCTAGGGTTTTTTAGAGTTTTCAGAGTCTCTTAGGATTTTCTAGGGTTTTTAGGATTTTTTAAGATTTTCTAGGGTTTTTAGGGGTTTATAGGGGTTTTTAGAGTTTTTTAGTGTTTTTAGGGTTTTTTAGGGTTTTCTAGGATTTTTAGGATTTTTCAGGGTTTTCTAGGGGTTTTTAGTTTTTTAGAGTTTTTAGGGTCTTGGGTTTTTAGTCTTTTTTAGGATTTTTAGGGTTTCTTATTGTTTTATAGGGTTTTCTAGGCTTTTCTAAAGTTTTTTAGTGTTTTTAGGGTTTTTTAGGGTTTTCTGGGGTTTTTAGTTTTTTAGGGTTTTTTGGGGGTTTTTAGTATTTTTTAGGTTTTTTAGGGTTTTCTAGGGTTTTTAGGGTTTTCTAGGGATGTTAGGGTTTTGTAGGATTTTTAGGGTTTTCTAGGGTTTTTAGGATTTTTTATGGTTTTCTAGGGTTTTTTAGGTTTTTCTAGGGTTTTTTTGTTTTTAGGGTTTTCAAGGGTTTTTCGTATTTTTTAGGATTTTCTAGGGTTTTTAGAGTTTTTAGAGTTTTTTAGGATTTTTAGGATTTTCTAAGGTTTTTAGGATTTTTTATTGTTTTCTAGGATTTTTTAGGTTTTTCTAGTGTTTTAAGTGTTTTTAGGGTTTTCTAGGGTTTTTAGTATTTTTTAGGATTTTCTAGTGTTTTTTTAGAGTTTTTAGAGTATATTAAGATTTTCTAGGGTTTTTAGGGTTTTTTAGGATTTTCTACGGTTTTTAGTGTTTTTTAGGATTTTCTAGGGTTTTTAGGGGTTTCTAGGGGTTTTTAGAGTTTTTTAGTGTTTTTAGGGTTTTTTAGGATTTTCTAGAGCTTTTAGGATTTTTTATGGTTTTCTAGGGTTTTTTAGGTTTTTCTAGGGTTTTTTATGTTTTTCGGATTTTCTAGGGTTTTTTTAGAGTTTTTAGAGTAAAGATTTTTAGGGTTTTCTAGGGTTTTTAGGATATTTTATGGTTTTCTAGGGTTATTTAGTTTTTTCTAGGGTTTTTAGTGTTTTTAGGGTTTTCTAGGGTTTTTAGTGTGTTTTAGGATTTTCTAGGGTTTTTTAGAGATTTAAGAGTCTTTTAGGATTTTCTAGGGTTTTTAGGGTTTTTTAGGATTTTCTAGGGTTTTTAGGGGTTTCTAAGGGTTTTTAGAATTTTTTAGTGTTTTTAGGATTTTTTAGGGTTTTCTAGGGGTTTTTAGTTTTTGAGTTTTTAGGGTTTTCTTGGGTTTTTAGTCTTTTTTAGGATTTTTAGGGTTTCTTGGGTTTTTAGTCTTTTCTTGGGTTTAGGGTTTTTAGGGTTGTCTAAGGTTTTTAGTGTTTATAGGGTTTTCTAGTATTTTTAGGGTTTTTTAGGATTTTCTAGGGTTGTTATGGTTTTTGCGGTTTTCTAGGGTTTTTTTAAAAGTTTTTCAAGGGTTTTTTAGGTTTTCTAGTGTTTTGTAGCATTTTTTTTGCGTTTTAGGGTTTTGTAGGATTTTTTAGGTATTTTATGATTTTCTAGGGTTTTTATGTTTTGTTAGTGTTTTTTTAGGGTTTCCTATGGTTGTTAGGGTTTTTTAGGTTTTTCTAGGGTTGTTAGGGTCTTCTAGGGTTTTTAGGATTTTTAGGATTTTCTAGGGGTTTTAGGGTTTTTTAGGGTTTTCTAGGGTTTGTTAGGATTTTCTAGGATTTTTAGGGTTTTCTAGGGATGTTAGGGTTTTTTAGGGTTTTGTAGGATTTTTAGGGTTTTCTAGGGTTTTTTGGATTTTTTTATGGTTTTCTAGGGTTTTTAGGTTTTTCTAGGTTTTTTGTGTTTTTAGGGTTTTCAACGGTTTTTAGTATTTTTAGGGTTTTCTAGGGTTTTTAGGTTTTTCTAGGTTTTCTAGGGTTTTTTAGAGTTTTTAGAGTCTCTTAGGATTTTCTAGGGTTTTAGGGCTTTTCAGGGTATTCTAGGGTTTTTAGGATTTTTTATGGTTTTCTAGTTTTTTTTTGTGTTTTTAGGGTTTTCAAGGGTTTTTAGTATTTTTTAGGATTTTCTAGGGTTTTTTAGAGCTTTTAGAGTTTTTTAGGATTTTAGGGTTTTCTAGGGTTTTTAGGATTTTATGGTATTCTAGGGTTTTTTAGGTTTTTCTAGGGTTTTTAGGATTTTCTAGGGTTTTTAGTGTTTTTTTGGATTTTCTAGAGTTTTTTAAAGTTTTTAGAGTCTCTTAGGATTCTCTAGGGTTTTTACAGTTTTTTAGGATTTTATAGGGTTTTTAGGGGTTTCTAGGGGTTTTTAGAGTTTTTTAGTGTTTTTAGGGTTTTTTAGGATTTTCATTTCTAAGATATTTTAGAGTTTTTAGAATCTTTTAGGATTTTCTAGGGTTTTTAGGGTTTTTTAGGATTTTGTAGGATTTTTAGGGTTTTCTAGGGTTTTTAGGATTTTTTATGGTTTTCTTGGGTTTTTTAGGGTTTTCTAGGGTTTTTTGTGTTTTTAGGGTTTTCAAGGGTTTTTAGTATTTTTTAGGATTTTCTAGGGTTTTTTAGAGTTTTTAGAGTTTTTTAGGATTTTTAGGGTTTTCTAGGGTTTTTAGTGTTTTTTAGGATTTTCTAGGGTTTTTTAGAGTTTTCAGAGTCTCTTAGGATTTTCTAGGGTTTTTAGGATTTTTTAAGATTTTCTAGGGTTTTTAGGGGTTTCTAGGGGTTTTTAGAGTTTTTTAGTGTTTTTAGGGTTTTTTAGGGTTTTCTAGGATTTTTAGGATTTTTCAGGGTTTTTTAGGGTTTAGGGTTTAGGGTTTAGGGTTTAGTTTTCTCTTCTTCCTTTATTTACATTACATTCTTTTCTTCTTCTACTCACACAGGGGAACCTCTATACCTGGGTAAAAAGGATCCCTATTATTATTATTTTTCTGTTCCCTTCTTTTTCATATGAGCAGGAGTAAGGACAAGAACATTCTTGTTGAAGCAGACCCTAAACCTGAAAGGACTCTGAAGAGGAAACTAAGAGAAGCTAAAATACAACAATCCAGAGATAACCTTACAGAAATTTTCGAACAGGAAGAAGAGATGGCAGCCGAAAATAATAATGCAAGGAGGATGCTTGGTGACTTTACTGCACCTAATTCCAATTTACATGGAAGAAGCATCTCAATTCCTGCCATTGGAGCAAACAATTTTGAGCTGAAACCTCAATTGGTTTCTCTAATGCAACAAGACTGCAAGTTTCATAGACTTCCATCTGAAGATCCTTTTCAGTTCTTAACTGAATTCTTGCAGATCTGTGATACTGTAAAGACTAATGGAATAGATCCTGAAGTCTACAGGCTCATGCTTTTCCTGTTTGCTGTAAGAGACAGAGCTAGAATATGGTTGGATTCTCAACCTAAAGATAGCCTGAACTCTTGGGATAAGCTGGTTAAGGCTTTCTTAGCCAAGTTCTTTCCTTCTCAAAAGCTGAGTAAGCTTAGAGTGGATGTTCAAACCTTCAGACAGAAAGAAGGTGAATCCCTCCATGAAGCTTGGGAGAGATATAAGCAACTGACCAAAAAGTGTCCTTCTGACATGCTTTCAGAATGGACCATCCTGGATATATTCTATGATGGTCTATCTGAATTAGCTAAGATGTCATTGGATACTTCTGCAGGTGGATCCATTCACCTAAAGAAAACGCCTGCAGAAGCTCAAGAACTCATTTACATGGTTGCTAATAACTAGTTCATGTACACTTCTGAGAGGAATCCTGTGAGTAATGGGACGCCTCGGAAGAAGGGAGTTCTTGAAATTGATACTCTGAATGCCATATTGGCTCAGAACAAAATATTGACTCAGCAAGTCAATATGATTTCTCAGAGTCTGAATGGAATGCAAGCTGCATCCAACAGTACTCAAGAGGCATCTTCTGAAGAAGAAGCTTATGATCCTGAAAACCCTGCAATAGCAGAGGTGAATTACATGGGTGAACCATATGGAAACACCTATAATCCCTCATGGAGAAATCACCCAAATCTCTCATGGAAGGATCAACAAAAGCCTCAACAAGGCTTTAATAATGGTGGAAGAAACAGGTTTAGCAATAGCAAGCCTTTTCCATCATCCACTCAGCAACAGACAGAGAACTCTGAACAAAATACCTCTAATTTAGCAAACTTAGTCTCTGATCTATCTAAGGCCACTGTGAGTTTCATGAATGAAACAAGGTCCTCTATTAGAAATTTGGAAGCACAAGTGGGCCAGCTGAGTAAGAAGATCACTGAAACCCCTCCTAGTGCTCTCCCAAGCAATACAGAAGAAAATCCAAAAGGAGAGTGCAAGGCCATTGACATAGTCAACATGGCTGAACCTAGAGAGGAAGGGGAGGATGTGAATCCCAAGGAGGAAGCTGAGACCTCCTGGGACGTACAGTGATCAATAAGGAGTTTCCCTCTGAGGAACCAAAGGACTCTGAGGCTCATCTAGAGACCATAGAGATTCCATTAAACCTCCTTATGCCATTCATTAGGGGTGTTCGCGGTGCAGTTTGGTTCGGTTTTTGAAGGAAAAGCCATCCGATCCGATCGTTTAATTAAGCTGCGGTTCGGTTTGGTTCAGTTTTTTTTCAATGTCATCCGAACCAAACCAAACCAATTAAAATCGGTTTGGTTTGGTTCGGTTTGTTCGGTTTTTTCAATCAAATAAAAAAAATTCTACCATACTATATTATGCAATGTCATAAGATTGGAATCAACAAGCCAAAATACACAATAGCTAACAAAGTCTTGATCTAATGAAATATAACGACAATAGAATTCAAATACGACAATTAAAGAAGTTTAATAGCTCAACAGTCAACACAACTGAAAATAAAAATAAATTGTCATTAAACTGATAGCAATTAGCAAAGTTATGGTGTCTTCTCCAACAAAATAACTAAAACTTCATAATGCAAACCAACCTGAAATAATAAAAAAAAAACAATTACATAATAAGAACAACAAGAACAACAACAACAATAATTATAACAATAATAATAATAATAATAATAATATAAGGAGAACAATTCATACCATAAAACTTAACAAGATGTACTTTAATCAGACTCAACACCAGAATCTTCTTCATTGGGATCACGAGTGGGTGCAACTTCTACAAAATATATAAAACAAGAAACAATCATAACAAATAATATATATTAATAAAAACTAGATTAAAATAAAGAAAATTATAAGTAGAAACTTAACCATACCTAATTCTAACTTCTCCAATTCCTCGATGAGTTCCTCAAGGACAAGTTTTGGAGAGTTTCGGAGCCAATTTTGGGTACAAATTAACGCTTTAGCTGTCATCGGAGTTAGAGAACTCCTATAATTATTCAACACCCTTCCTCCAGTACTAAATGCCGATTCTGAAGCAACTGTGGAAACTGGCATGGCTAAGACCTCTCTTGCAATCCCCCCAAGAATTGGAAATTTAGTGGAATTCACTTTCCACCAATTTAGAATGTCAAATTGCACGCCACTCTTCTCTAACGCCTCCATAAGATATAACTCCACCTCATTCTTGTTAACACTCTCATTGAATTGCATTTCCTTCTCAAATTCCATAGCAAAAGAAGTTTCATGTGCCTCAAGCTCTTGTGTGCTAATTTCAGGAGGATCTTGCCGAGTAGACCTTTGATAGTTACCACCAAACAGCCTGTAGCTATCAAACACCTTGAAAAGCGTCTCCTTCACCTTTGAAGTTAAAAATTCAGCATCTTCTTTTTCATACAACTTTTCAAAACTCCACTTAATCAATTGAAGCTTATACCTAGGATCAAGAACAACTGCAATGAAAATCATCATGTTTGTATTCTTTATATTTCCCCAATACTTATCATACTTGGACTTCATTTTCTCAGCCATGCTTGAAAGTACCGTATCTAAGCTTCCCATCCAATGCTTAAGTGTAGACAATATTTTACAAAAGTCATTAAAGTATTGAGAAGATGTCACAAACGTTGAACCAGAAACTTTGTTAGTAACCTCATAAAATATTTTTAAAAACTTGACAAAATGCCTTGCATTCTCCCAATCCTCAGACCTAGGAATCCCACCAGCCATCATAGCAAACTCAGAATCTCTCTCCCCCAAACGTTTAAATGCCTTTTGAAACTTCAAAGCACTTTCAAGCATTAAAAAGGTAGAGTTCCACCTGGTAGGAACATCTAAATGGACAGTGCCTTTTTCCAGAATTCTAGCTTCCTTAATCATAGTTTTAAACCTCTCAGTACGACCAGGTGATGCACGCACATGCCGAACCGCATTTCTAATCTTTAAAATTGACTCATGCATTTCTCTCAACCCATCATTCACAACAAGATTTAAAATATGAGCACAACATCTAACATGTAAAAACTTTCCCCTTAATGGATGTGAGTTCCAATCCTCCATTCTATTTTTCAAGTAAGAAAGTGCAACATCATTTGAACTAGCATTATCAACAGTGATAGAAAAAACCCGGGATATCCCCCAGCTCAACAAACATCTCTCAATCTTCCTACCAATTGTTTCTCCCTTGTGATTCTTGATAGCACAAAAATTCAAGATTCTTTCTTGCAACTTCCAATTAGCATCAATGTAATGAGCAGTAAGGCAAAGATAGTTTAAGTTTTGCACAGATGACCAACAATCAGTTGTCAAACAAACATTTTGATTTGGTTGAGAGAAAACAGACTTCAACTTAATTTTTTCATTCAAATAAAGCTTCCAACAATCCCTAGCAACTGTGAGCCTTCCAGGAATTGGAAACTTAGGTTGCAAACAACTCGTATAATAACGAAAACCCTCCCCCTCAACATGCGAAAAAGGCAATTCATCCACAATAATCATTCTAGCAAGCGCTTGTCTACAACGATCAACATCAAATGACAGGCAGAAAGTGAACTACCTATCCCTTTCCTATCATCTTTTACCATATCTTGAAAACAAAGAATCTTTTGGGTAGGATCTAATGCCTCCTTCGGAAATTTTTTGCATTGCGACAACAAGTGATTTTTCATGTTACTAGTGCCATTTTTATGTGTATCACATGCATAACTAGCCCCACACCAATTACATTTAGCTCTAGGATACTGTGGATTACTAGTTTCATCTTTAGTAAAGTGATCCCATGTCCAAAACCTAGGTCTAGAAGGTTTTCTCTTACCTTCGTCAGTCTCAGTTTCAGCAGAGTCATCAACGGGAGCTTCTTCAACAGCCCGCCTTTTCCCTCGGCCTCTACTAGCAAGCTTCCTTGTGTTTCGTTGAGGAGCTGGCACAGGAGGCAAAGCAGTCGGAGATCTGATGC
This sequence comes from Arachis hypogaea, assembly GCF_003086295.3. NCBI lineage: Eukaryota > Viridiplantae > Streptophyta > Magnoliopsida > Fabales > Fabaceae > Arachis > Arachis hypogaea. The sequence continues at coordinate 72,449,202 of NC_092048.1, read as the reverse complement.
TTGTTGATTCATTCGGAATAGAAACTGGAGGCAATCCAGTGTCGCCCATATTCTCACTTGAACTGACGTCAAACTACATAAACAAGCAATAACCATTAACCAGCAATAAACAAGCAATAAACAAAACAGAACAAATTAAACCAGCAAGGCAGCAATAAACACTAAACAGAATTTGCAAATTGAACTTGGCAAATTAAAAAATTAAACCAGCAAGGCAGCAAGGCAGCAATAAACACTAAACAGAATTTGCAAATTGAACTTGGCAATGAACAAATTAAACCAGCAAGGCAGCAAGGCAGCAATAAACACTAAACAGAATTTGCAAATTGAACTTGGCAAATTAAAAAATTAAACCAGCAAGGCAGCAAGGCAGCAATAAACACTAAACAGAATTTGCAAATTGAACTTGGCAAATTTTGGCAAATTAAAAAATTAAACCAGCAAGGCAGCAATAAACACTAAACAGAATTTGCAAATTGAACTTGGCAAATTGAAAAATTAAACCAGCAAGGCAGCAAGGCAGCAATGAACACTAAACAGAATTTGCAAATTGAACTTGGCAATAAACAAATTAAACCAGCAAGGCAGCAATAAACACTAAACAGAATTTGCAAATTGAACTTGGCAAATTAAAAAATTAAACCAGCAGGGCAGCAAGGCAGCAATAAACACTAAACAGAATTTGCAAATTGAACTTGGCAAATTAAAAAATTAAACCAGCAAGGCAGCAAGGCAGCAATAAACACTAAACAGAATTTACAAATTGAACTTGGCAATGAACAAATTAAACCAGCAAGGCAGCAATAAACACTAAACTTAATTTGAACTTGGCAAATTAAAAAATTGAACTTGCCAAATTAAACCCTAAACAGAACAAAACTTGATAATCTCAAATTAAACCAGCAATGAACCAAACAAGCAATGAACCCAGAAACCAGAATTTGCAAATTGAACAAAGTCACAAACTGAACAAACTGAACAAACTGAACATTGAACAATAACCATTAACCAGCAAGCACCAAGCAGCAATACCAACAACAAGGCAAGAATGCATCAGTAAAGTTTACCTGAATAGATGGCTCGGGCTCCATATGCACCTGAATCGGTGGCTGGGTGGGAGGCTTTCTGGGTGCAGGCGGCGAGGTCGGAGGTGGTGAGGTGACCCTACAGAACCCAGAAACGCTGCTGGGTGGAGGCTTTCTGGGTGGAGGCGGTGACGTCGGAGGTGGTGAGGTCGGAGGTCCTGTAGGTGGGTGGGTGACTGACTGACTGGGTCTTCGTGTTCGCGGTGGGTGGGTGACTGCTACCTTCGATTTCGAGTATCAAGGAGACAAGAACAATGAGTGAAGAAGGTGGGTGACTACTGGCCGTTTGGGTGCGTGGGTGGTGGCTCCGATCTGGGGTTTGGGCGGCGGGGTTAGGTTTCCATGGGGGGAGCCGGGGAGGGGAGGGACTCGCGCAGCTGTGCCTGTAAGTGTAACGCGTTTGGGGGGGGTGGGGGTGTGGGGGGTAGGGTTGGGGTAGTTTTAATTTTAGGGTTTTCTAAAGAACCGGTTCGGTTCGGTTGGGGTTTTGGTGGCAAGAACCGAAAACCGAACCGAACCGCAAAAAAACCGCAAAACATCATTTTTTCGGTTTTTTCGATTTTCGGTTAATTCGGTTTTCGGTTTTTTCGGTTCGGTCCATCGGTTTAGTTCGGTCCGGATCGGTTTTGAACACCCCTACCATTCATGAGCTCTGATGAGTATTCCTCTTCTGAAGAGAATGAGGATGTCACTGAAGAACAAGTTGCCAAGTTTCTTGGTGCAATCATGAAGCTGAATGCCAATTTATTTGGTAATGAGACTTGGGGAGATGAACCTCCCCTATTCACCAATGAACTAAATGCATTGGATCAACTGAGATTGCCTCAGAAGAAACAGGATCCTGGAAAGTTCCTAATACCTTGTACCATAGGCACCATGACCTTTGAGAAGGCTCTATGTGACCTGGGGTCAGGAATAAACCTCATGCCACTCTCTGTAATGGAGAAATTGGGAATCTTTGAGGTACAAGCTGCTAAAATCTCATTAGAGATGGCAGACAATTCCAGAAAACATGCTTATGGACAAGTAGAGGACATATTAGTAAAGGTTGAAGGCCTTTACATCCCGGTTGATTTCATAATCCTATAGACTGGGAAGGATGAGGATGAATCCATCATCCTTGGAAGACCCTTCCTAGCCACAGCAAGAGCTGTGATTGATGTTAACAGAGGTGAACTAATCCTTCAATTGAATGAGGACTCTCTTGAGTTTAAAACTCAAGGTCATCCTTTTGTAAACATGGAAAAGAGGCACAGTAAGCTTCTCTCAAAACAGAGTCATACAGAGCCCCCACAATCAAACTCTAAGTTTGGTGTTGGGAGGCCACAACCAAACTCTAAGTTTGGTGTTGAACTCCCATATCCAAACTCTAAGTTTGGTGTTGGGAAGTCCATGAGAGCCCACTGTCAAGCTATTGACATTAAAGAAGCGCTTGTTGGGAGGCAACCCAATTTTTATTTATCTAATTTTAAATTATTTTTATTGTTACTTCATATTTTATTAGGTTCATGATCATGTGGAGTCACAAAATAAATCAAAAAAATTAAAAACAGAATCAAAAATAGCAGAAGAAAAATCACACCCTGGAGGAGGATCTTACTGGCGTTTAAACGCCAGTAAGGAGCATCTGGCTGGCGTTGAACGCCAGAACAGAGCATGGATCTGGCGTTGAACGCCAGAAACAAGCAGCATCCTGGCGTTCAGATGCCAGAAATGCACAGCGAGGAAAGCTGGCACTGAACGCCAGCAACAAGCATAGAACTAGCGTTCAACGCCAGAAATATGCTGCATCTGGGCGCTGAACGCCCAGAACAAGCATCAATTCGGCGTTTAAACGCCATAATTGCATGCAAAGGCATTTTACATGCCTAATTGGTACAGGGATGCAAATCCTTGACACCTTAGGATCTGTGGACCCCACAGGATCAACTCAGCATCTGTGGACCCCACAGGATCCCCCACCTACCTCCACTCATACTCTTCCCTCTTCTCAATGTTCATCCTCTCTTCCCAATAAACACCTTTCCCCAAAACGCTTCACCAATCACATCAAGCTCTCTTCCCTACTACCCCTTCACCACTCACATACATCTACTCTTTCCCATAAACCTACCTGATAAACCACACCTACCTTCAAAATTCAAAATTACTTTCCCACCCAAACCCTCCCCATATGGCCGAACCTTAACCCCCCTACCTTCCCTATATAAAGCCCTCCATTCTTCCTCATTTTCACACAACACAACCCTCTCTTCCCCTTCTTGGCCGAATACACCTCTCCCTCCTCTCCCCAATATTTTCTTCTTCTTCTTCATCTATTCTTTCTTCTCTTGCTCGAGGGCGAGCAATATTCTAAGTTTTGTGTGGTAAAAGCATAAGCTTTTTGTTTTTCCATTACCATTGACGGCACCTAAGACCGGAGAATCCTCTAGAAAAGGGAAAGGGAAGACAAAAGCTTCCACCTCTGAGTCATGGGAGATGGAAAGATTCATCTCCAAAGCTCATCAAGATCACTTCTATGATGTTGTGGCCAAGAAGAAGGTGATCCCCGAGGTCCCTTTCAAGCTCAAGAGAAATAAGTATCCAGAGATCCGACATGAAATCCAAAGAAGTGGTTGGGAAGTTCTAACAAACCCCATCCAACAAGTCGGCATCCTAATGGTTCAAGAGTTCTATGCCAATGCATGGATCACTAAGAACCATGATCAAAGTAAGAACACGAATCCAAAGAATTATATTACAATGGTTCGGGGAAAATACTTAGATTTTAGTCCGGAAAATGTGAGGTTGGCGTTTAACTTGCCTATGATGCAAGGAGATGCACGCCCCTACACTAGAAGGGTCAACTTTGATCAAAGGTTGGACCAAGTCCTCATGGACATATGTGTGGAAGGAGCTCAATGGAAGATTGACTCAAAAGGCAAACCGGTTCAACTTAGAAGACTGGACCTCAAGCCTGTGGCTAGAGGATGGTTGGAGTTCATCCAACGCTCCATCATTCCCACTAGCAACCGATCTAAAGTTACTATGGATCGAGCCATCATGATTTATAGCATCATGATTGGAGAGGAAGTAGAAGTTCATGAAGTCATCTCCCTTGAACTCTACAAAATAGCCGAAAAGCCCTCCCCCTTGGCAAGGCTAGCTTTCCCTCATCTTATTTGCCATCTATGTTACTCAGCTGGAGCTTTCATAGAAGGAGACATTCCCATTGAGGAAGAGAAGCCCATCACTAAGAAAAGGATGGAGCAAACAAGAGAGCCCACTCATGGAGCTCAAGAAACACGTGAGGAAGCTCATCATCAAGAAATCCCTGAGATACCTCAAGGGATGCACTTTCCTCCACAGAATTTTTGGGAGCAAATCAACACCTCCCTAGGAGAACTAAGTTCCAACATGGGACAACTAAGGGTGGAACATCAAGAGCACTCCATCATCCTCTATGAAATTAGAGAAGATCAAAGAGCTATGAGGGAGGAGCAAGAAAGACAAGGAAGAGACATAGAAGAGCTCAAGGACATCATTGGTTCCTCAAGGAGAAAACGCCACCATCACTAAGGTGGACTCATTCCTTGTTCTTAAACTTTCTGTTTTTCATTTTTTTATGTTAAATGTTTATCTATGTTTGTGTCTTTATTACATGATCATTAGTGTCTAAGTGTCTATGCCTTAAAGTAGTGAATATGAATCCATCACCTCTCTTAAATGGAAAAATGTTTTAATTACAAAAGAACAAGAAGTACATGAGTTTCGAATTTATCCTTGAACTTAGTTTAATTATTTTGATGTGGAGACAATACTTTTTGTTTTCTGAATGAATGCTTGAACAGTGCATATGTCTTTTGAAGTTGATGTTTTAGAATGTTAAATATGTTGGCTCTTGAAAGAATGATGAACAGGAGACATGTTATTTGATAATCTGAAAAATCATAAAAATGATTCTTGAAGCAAGAAAAAGCAGTGAATACAAAAGCTTGCAGAAAAAAAAAGAAAGAAAAAAAAATGGCAAAAAAAAAATAAAAAAGAGAAAAAAGCAAGCAGAAAAAGCCAAAAGCTCTTAAAACCAAAAGGCAAGAGCAAAAAGCCAATAACCCTTAAAACCAAAAGGCAAGGGTAAATAAAAAGGATCCCAAGGCTTTGAGCATCAGTGGATAGGAGGGCCTAAAGGAATAAAATCCTGGCCTAAGCGGCTAAACCAAGCTGTCCCTAACCATGTGCTTGTGGCGTGAAGGTGTCAAGTGAAAACTTGAGACTGAGCGGTTAAAGTCAAGGTCCAAAGCAAAAGAAGAATGTGCTTAAGAACCCTGGACACCTCTAAATTGCGGACTTTAGCAAAGCTGAGTCACAATCTAAAAAGGTTCACCCAATTATGTGTCTGTGGCATTTATGTATCCGGTGGTAATACTGGAAAACAAAGTGCTTAGGGCCACGGCCAAGACTCATAAAGTAGCTGTGTTCAAGAATCAACATACTGAACTAGGAGAATCAATAACACTATCTGAACTCTGAGTTCCTATAGATGCCAATCATTCTGAACCTCAATGGATAAAGTGAGATGCCAAAACTATTCAAGAGGCAAAAAGTTACAAGTCCCGCTCATCTGATTGGAGCTATGTTTCATTGATATTTTGGAATTTATAGTATATTCTCTTCTTTTTATCCTATTTGATTTTCAGTTGCTTGGGGACAAGCAACAATTTAAGTTTGGTGTTGTGATGAGCAGATAATTTATACGCTTTTTGGAATTGTTTTTAGTATGTTTTTAGTAGGATCTAGTTACTTTTAGGGATGTTTTTATTAGTTTTTATGTTAAATTCACATTTCTGGATTTTACTATGAGTTTGTGTGTTTTTTTGTGATTTCAGGTATTTTTTGGCTGAAATTGAGGGACTTGAGCAAAAATCAGATTCAGAGGTTGAAGAAGGACTGCTGATGCTGTTGGATTCTGACCTCCCTACACTCAAAGTGGATCTTCTAGAGCTACAGAACTCAAAATGGTGCGCTTCTAATTGTGTTGGAAATTAGACATCCAGGGCTTTCCAGTAATATATAATAGTCCATACTTTGGCCGAGTTTAGAGGACGCAAAAGGGCGTTGAACGCCAGTTCTACGCTGCAGTTTGGAGTTAAACGCCAGAAACACATCACGAACCAGAGTTGAACACCAAAAACATGTTACAACTTGGCGTTCAACTCCAGAAGAAGCCTCTGCACGTGTAAACTTCAAGCTCAGCCCAAGCACACACCAAGTGGGCCCCGAATGTGGATTTATGCATCAATTACTTATTTCTGTAAACACTAGTAACTAGTTTAGTATAAATAGAACTTTTTACTAGTCTTTTAGACATCTTATGATTTTTAGTTCATCTTTAGATCATATTGATCACGTTTGGGGGCTGGCCTCTCGGCCATGCCTGAACCTTCATCACTTATGTATTTTCGACGGTAGAGTTTCTACACTCCATGGATTAAGGTGTGGAGCTCTGCTGTTCCTCACGAATTAATGCAAAGTACTACTGTTTCTCTATTCAATTCAACTTATTTCGCTTCTAAGATATTCATTTGCACTTCAATATAAATGTGATGAACGTGACAATCATCATCATTCCCTTACGAATGCATGCCTGACAACCACTTCCGTTCTACCTTAGATTGAATGAATATCTCTTGGATCTCTTAATCAGAATCTTCGTGGTATAAGCTAGATTGATGGCGGCATTCATGATAGTCCGGAAAGTCTAAACCTTGTCTGTGGTATTCCGAGTAGGATTTAGGGATTGAATGACTGTAACGAACTTCAAACTCGCGAGTGCTGGGCGTAGTGACAGACGCAAAAGGAGGATGAATCCTATTCCAGTATGATCTAGAACCTCAGATGATTAGCCATGCTGTGACAGAGCATTTGGACCTTTTTCACAAGAGGATGGGATGTAGCCATTGACAACGGTGATGCCCTTACAGAAAGTTTGCCATGGAAAGGAGTAGGACTGATTAGATGAAGACAGCAGGAAAGCAGAAGTTCAGAAGAACGAAAGCATCTCTATACGCTTATCTGAAATTCTCACCAATGAATTACATAAGTATTTCTATCTTTATTTTCTATTTATTTATTATTATTACTCGAAAACTCCATAACCATTTGATATCCGCCTGACTGAGATTTACAAGATGACCATAGCTTGCTTCATACCAACAATCTCCGTGGGATCGACCCTTACTCACGTAAGGTTTTATTACTTGGATGACCCAGTGCACTTGCTGGTTAGTTGTGCGAAGTTGTGAAGTTATGTTTGGACCATGGTATTGTGCACCAGTTTGTTGGCGCCATTGCCAGGGAGAGAACGAACAACAAATTTTACAACCCGAGTAATAATTTCGCATACCAGACAGCAATCAGATGGTTCGACAACCTACATCCGAAGTCCATCTCAAGCTTTGATGACCTAGCCAAAAAATTCCTGGCCAGATTCTCCATCCAAAAAGACAAGGCTAAGCACGCCCCCAGTCTATTAGGAATCAAGTAAGGAGATCGGGAAAGTCTTTGCAACTACATGGAAAGATTCAACAAAACATGCCTAGACATACAAAGCTTGCCAACAGAGGCCGCCATCATGGGCCTCATCAATGGCCTACGAGAGGGACCTTTTAGCCAATCCATATCAAAGAAGTACCCCACATCTCTGGACGAAGTGCAAGAACGAGCGGAAAAATACATTAACATGGAAGAAAATTCTCGACTAGGAGAAACCTCAAAATCCGGATTCACCTACCGGGATAAAGATAAAGAGTCCAAAAAGAAGGGAGATCGACAAGGGGAAAAATTAAAAAATATCATAATTACACCCCCCCTCCGGGTGTCTCTTGTGGATGTGTACAAGGAAGTCTGCCACACAGAAAAAATACCCCCAGCTCGACCACTCAAAGGCAAAAGAGGAGGAGGAAACCGAAACGAGTATTGTGAATACCATCGTATCCGTGGACATTCTACCAACGAATGCTTCGATCTAAAAAATGTCATAGAAAAGTTAGTAAGAGGAGGAAAACTAGATCGGTATTTGGTCACCTGAGACGATGAGCAAAGAAAAAGGAGGAGGGACGAGGAGGTCGGACGAACCGAGCGATCACCTCGTACGCCAGAAAGACATGTTCGTATGATACACGGAGGATTTGCAGGAGGAGGAATCTCCAAATCATCCCGCAAAAGATATCTTAAAGAAATATATCATGTCGAAGGAAAGGAGAAAGCGCCCGACATCCCTGCAATCACGTTCACCAAAGAAGACGCATCCAGTATCATCTCAGGACACGACGATCCCATGGTCATCACCATCATACTGGCAAACGCCAATCTCCACCACACATTAATAGACCAAGGGAGCTCCGCTGACATCTATTCAAAACTGCCTTCGACAAGCTCGGCTTAGAAGAAAAAGAGCTTAGAGCATACCCGAATAGCCTGTTCGGACTGGGAGATACCCCAGTACAACCACTTGGATACATCTCACTACACACAACGTTCGGAAAAGGAAACCAATCCAAAACTCTCAAAATAGACTACATCGTGGTCAACGTGAGTTCAGCCTACAATGCCTTAATCGGTCGAACAACATTGAATCAACTCGGCGCAATAGTCTCAACTCCACATCTATGCATGAAATTCCCAATTGCAGAAGGAATAGCTACAATAAAAGCAGATCAAAAGATGGCGTGCCGCTGTTATAACGAAAGTCTAAATCTCAGAGGCGGAGGAGAAGAATTCCATACAATTGAGCTTGGTGGAGTTCAGAGACGAGAAGAACTCCGTCCACAACCCGAAGGTGAAGTAAAGAAAGTTCAGATCGGAGACACCTCTGACAAAACAACCAATATTGGCACGAATCTAAAAGAAGACATAAAAGAAACACTCGTACAGTTTTTACGAGATAACGTCGACCTCTTTGCGTGGAAGGCTACAGACATGCCAGGCATAGACCCCGAGTTAATGTGTCATAAGCTAGCAGTCTACCCTGGGTCTCGGCCAGTACAACAGAGGCGTAGAAAGCTCGGACCCGAAAGATCCCAAGCTGTGGAAGAGCAGGTACAAGCTCTACTAGAGGCAGGATTCATAAGAGAAGTCAAATACCCACTGTGGTTAGCTAATGTCGTCTTGGTGAAAAAATTAAACGGGAAGTGGCGAATGTGCACCAACTATACAGATCTCAACAAAACCTGCCCAAAAGACCCTTATCCACTCCAAAGCATCGACGCTCTAGTAGATGCCTCCTCCGGATATAAATACCTCTCATTTATGGATGCATATTCCGGATACAATCAAATCTCCATGTATCCACCAGATCAAAAAAAGACCTCGTTTTTAACACCAAAAACAAATTACTGCTACATTGTGATGCTGATAAACCACTATTTTATGGTTTATCTTATGCTTAATTGAGTAGTTTTTATCAACTCTTTACCCATTTATTCATACTAATCGCATGCTTTATGTTTTCCTTCCTGATTTTGTGCTATAATTGAAAACATGCTTCTTTGGCCTTTATATTGCTAATATTAATCCTCTCTTATCACCATTAGATGCCTTGATATGTGTGTTAACTGATTTCAAAGATTACAGGGCAGGAATGGCTCAGAGGATGGAAAGGAAGCATGCAAAAGTGGAAGGAATACAAGAAGTTGGAGAAATTGCTAAGCTGTCCAGCCTGACCTCTTCGCACTCAAACGGCTATAACTTTAGCTACAGAGGTCCAACTGACGCGGTTCCAGTTGCGTTGGAAAGCTAAAGTTTGGAGCTTCGATTTGATATATAATATGCCATAGTTACCCTGATGCTAGGCGACGCGACCGCGTGATCCATGCGAACGCGTCGCAGTGACGAAAAACCAGCGTGGCAGATTTCCTCTCCGGCAATTTTTGGTCTGTTTCTGACCCAGTTTTCGGCCCAGAAAGCACAGATTAGAGGCTATAAAGTGGGGAAATGCATCCATTTAAAAAAAAGCTTTCACATTCACAATTTTAGGAGTAGATGTAGTTTTTAGATAGAGAGGTTCTCTCCTCTCTCTTAGGATTAGGATTTAGGATTTCTATTGGTTTTAGGAGTGCCTCTCAATCCCAGGTTCAATGTTCTTTTTATTTATTTTTCTAATTTAATTTATGAACTCTTCCATGTAATATTTGATATCTTTATTAGTGCTAATTGAAGTATTTCAGAATTATGATTACTTTCTTTTATTTATTATATAAATAATTTGAATTTTTCCCTTTTGGCTTTGGTTAAATAATCGGTGACTCTTGAGTTATCAAAGTCATTGTTGATTGAAAATTGGAATTCTTCAAGAATTAATTCGAGTTCCAATAACTCTAGCCTTTCCCAAGGAAAGACTAGGACCTGAGGAATCAGAATTAATTCATCCACTTAACTTACCTTCATAGTTAGAGGTTAACAAAGTGGGAAAAAAAATCCAATTCTCATTACAATTGATAAGGGTAACCAGGATAGGACTTTCAGTTCTTATACCTTGCCAAGAGTTTTATTATTTATTTAATTTAATACAATATTACTTTCTTGCCATTTACTATCCTTGCTTTTTATCTTATACATTAAAAACCCCCAATTTACAAGACTCATAACCAATAATAAGAACATACCTCCCTGCAATTCCTTGAGAAGACGACCCGAGGTTTGAATAATTCGGTTATCAATTTATTTAGGGGTTTGTTACTTGTGACAACCAAAACGTTTGTATGAAGGGATTTCTGTTGGTTTAGAGACTATATCTACAACACGACTGTTTTTATAAAATTCTTTACTGGCAAAAATCCTAACGTCAAAATGGCGCCGTTGCCGAGGAATTGCAAATGTGTGCCTTATTATTGGTTATTGTAAATATTTGCTTTTTACTTGTTTATTTGTTTTTATTTTTGTTTTTATTTTTGCTTTTTTTTTTCATAAATTAAGAGGTTATTGGTTTTTATTTAATTATTAAAAATTTTTCCAAAAAAAAAATATTTTTTTCTTGGTGTTCATCTTGACCTTCAAGTTGTTCTTAGTTGTTTTCTTCATTTTGATCTAAAAATTTTAAGTTTGGTGTCATTTTATAGTTTTTCTCTTTCCTTATTAAATTCAAAAATTCAAAATTTAAAACTCAAATTTCAAATTTCAAATTTCAATTTTCAAAATTCAAATTTCAAAAATTTAAAATTCAAAAATTTAAATTTCAAATTTCAAAAGTTAATTTTCAAATTTCAAAATTTAATTTTCAAATTCAAAATTTAAAATTCAAAATTTAAATTTTGAATAACCTTTTAATTTAAAAATTATTTTTATTTTTGTTTTAAATTTTTATTTGCTACTATGAACTCTCACCCCTTTGGCTATGAGTCTGGTTACAATTATATTGCAGGAAGAGGAAATTACAAGGAGAACAGGCATCAATGTTGGAATAATCAAAGATGGGAGGAGCCACAAGGATTTGATCAACCCTCATGGCAACAACCACCTCCAATGAACTATCAACAACCACCACCATATGCCTATAAACCCTCTCCTCAACATGACTTTGGACCACCAAACTCACAAGCCCCTGTACACCATTTGCCTCCATATGATCCTAACCCACATTGGATAACAATACACTCATCTCCAACATCATTGGTCTCACCTCTACACTCCAAAATCTTATATCCCGCATGAACCAACCCTCTACCTCCAATATTCAACCCTCAACCTCTAGTGCACTTCCTTTTCAACCACATAATGATCTTTTCATCCCATCACCACCCTCCATGGAAGAGCACCCACATCCATCAATCCAAGAGCAAGATGATCCCAATTATGCTATTGATATGGAACAGGAAAGAAGGAATCATCTTCGCGAATCCATACTTCATAAAGAGCTAGAGGAGGCTCTACGGGTAAAGGTAGGAGAGACCCTTGAAGATGAAGGAGTAGTTGAAAGGAGTTGTCATGGAAAGAAAATCATCGAGGATGAGTATGATTTTATACTTAAACAACTGGACAAAGCAGCAATTATTAAAAAAGAAGAAGTGGTTGCAAACTTAAGAAATGCTGTACCTCCATTGGAAAGTCCAGTCACAGAGCCTCCTTCCACGGTGTTTGATGTTGATGTTGATGTTGAGGAGAGCGTACAACCTCCAAGGCAGATCATGGTTGAAGACTTTGTAGAGGTTGATCAAGAGATGGAGATTCAAAAAGAAGAAGCACAACCTCCTATGCCCTTGGTAAGTAATGAAGAAGAGATTGAATTGGAAGAAAGCTACCAAGAGGAAGAGGTTGAAATTAAAGAAGTTTGCAAAGAGGTGGAAGTTGTCAAAGAGAACAAGGGAGTGGAGCTTGAAATCACCTTGCCGAAGTTATTGGAGACCCCTCCCCCTAAGTTGCCATCATCCTTCACAACATTCAAGTGGGTAAAATTCATATCCCTTAGCTTTCTAATTCCACTTGAATATGGGCTACTGGAGACGGATGGTCAACTTAGAGCTCTTTGCGACATTAAGAGTAAGCGGAAGATGGTTAGTGGTAAGAATTGTCCTGCAAGGTTCATTATAGTTGGAAGCCTTAAGTTTAAACGCAAAGGTTAGTGTAGAGCTCAATTGAATGGGTGTAGGAAGCTGTTTGATAGCTGCAGTGAGAATTCAAATTACTTATCACCCGGCTAGAAAAATACAAATCCCAACAAAAATGGGTGTAAAAGCAAGATTTGGGATCCTGGAATCTGCTCTGACATTTGTCACCCCGGGAGCATAAGAATCTGTTTGAAGCTTCTTAAGGGCTTTACATGCCTAGTTTGGGACCCCGGAGGTCACTGGACGTATAAACACTGGTGGGGATTCCTGGATGAATACAAGCATAAGCCACCATAACAGGGAGCTCACCAAATGTCCAACTTAAGGACTCTAACTAAACGTGCTAGGTGGGAGACAACCCACCATGATATGATTGTTTCTTTTTCATTTTTATTTAGTTTTATTTGTTTTCGAGTTTTATTTTATTTTATTATATTGAACCTGGAGTTTTGCATCACATTCAAATTAACACTGCATTCTGCATTTTTTTTCAGATTAAAAAAAAAAAGCACGCACGCGACGCGGTAGCGTCGTTGACGCGTCCGCGTCACCAGTGCAATGGGAATAAAAGAAAACGAACAGAAAGTCACGCGAGAGCGTGGCTGGAGGTGCGCCTTTAGCATAATTTGACCCCACGCGACTACGTCGCTGACGCGTTCGCGTCAGGTGGGAACATTGGCCTCCCACGCGACCGCGTCACCCACGCGGCCGCGTGACCTGAAAATCGCCGTCAAAAGGGTGCATGGCCGAAAGATGAGCTGGAGTGATGCTGGACTGGCACTAGACGCATAGACCTTACCACGCGAACGCGTGCCCCACGCGTCCGCGTCATATCCCAATATTGGTCCCCCACGCGACCGCGTCACCCTGACATTTGGCAATATGAGCTTCAAACAGAAAGTTACGCGATCGCGCGGCTGCCCTCGTGCTAATGGCACAGATCGATCCACGCGACTGCGTGGATGACGTGTCCGCGTCATTTCATAGAAGCGCTATCCGCGCGACCGCGTCACAAGCGGTGCACAGAGTATCCAGATCAGCCAATTTTCTTATCTTTTTTTCTCTAATCCTAATTTTTCTATCTTTTCTTATTCTTTCTTCTTTCTTACTTACTTCTTCTTCCCTTCTTTCCCTTCTCATTCTTCTTATCTTTTATTTTACTTAATTTATTTGAATATTTCATTCATTGCATTTTAATTTAGTGCATATTTTTATTTTCTTTTCTAAATTTATTATTTTTCCTTTGGTGTTGAATTTTCTTATTTCACTGTTGCATCTTCTCTTGAAATATTTTGGGTGCTTAGTAACTTGTTTTATTCTGATTGGGTAACATTATTTAAATCAATGCTAATCTTTTATGATACTCGTACTTCTCTTGCATTGATATGAACTTATACTATCTTGCATTACCCACATTCCCCTCTCCTTTGTTGCAAATTCTGCACCACTGGTATGCCATGGCTTCTATTGTTTTCTCACGTACATGTTGAAGCTTCCATGTAAATGAGACCTTTATCAATTGGCATTAACCCACCCATACTTTATTTATTTTCTTATCTTTAATTTTGGGTTACTTTTCTTCCCTTTTTTCTTTCAGGATGGCCACCCGGAAGGAAACCAGAAGACGTTTACATGGGGAGACAGACAAGTCTATCTGCACAATCTTTGGAGAAAAGCGTCAGTTGGAACAACCCGTCCACCTGCACATCTCAGCATGCACTAAGGACGGTGCCATCTTTAAGTGTGGGGAGGTCGATATCGATCTCCATGGGTTAGTTACTCTTCCATCTCAACACCAATGGTTTATTTTCCTTGTTAGTTGTTGCATTTGCATGTTTGATTGCATATTTATTTGATTTTTTGCATTTAGTTACTACTTGGTTAAAGTAATAAATTTCTTTTTAAGACCCTATTTTTGAAAATTTTCACTAATTTAAATTGAAAAATTTTTGTGTTAAATTTGTTTGAAGTTGTATTTGGAACATGGTTTTTGAGGCAAAGAACACATAACCTGTGAGATTTTGAGCTTATTTACATGGTTACATTATTTAACCATAAATTTTTATTCCTGTGTGTTTTCTTCACTATGATTACAACCTTTGCTTTGTTCCATTCTATATGTCCAATATTTAGTGTATTTACATGCTTGCATATGATTGAGGCCATTATTTGATTTTTACTCACTTATCCCAAATAAGCCTACCCTTTCAATCACCTTTGTTTGCCACCTTGAGCCTTTTTAATCCCATTTATTCTATATTTTATCACATCACTAGCCTTAAGCAGAAAAACAAATTAAAAACCCCAATTGAATCTTTGGTTAGCTTAAGATAGAGATTGTGCATCAACTAAGTGTGGAAAAATTATGGGAACATGGGTTAATAAGGGAATGTTTCATGTTTCTAATTTATTTGAATATTGGGAATTTGGGAACCTACTCATGAAAAACCAAAATAGAAAAATAATAGAAAATCCATGTGCATTGATAAGTTATGTTTATTTCTCTACAAAAAAAAGAGAAAAATCCAAAAATATTCAATAAATAAGTAAATAAATAAGGGGAAAAATTTACCCCAATGCTAAGTTAATAAAAAGATCAATGCACATGTGATAAAAGTAAAGAAATATCAAAATTTTGGTACCTGAGTATGGGAATCATATAAAAGTGGGAATTATGGGTAGCTAGGCATGAATTTAAAAGTATATAGAGTATATGTATATTAGGTGAGAGCTTAGGCTAATTAAAGATTCATATTATAGCTCACTTGGCCATACATATATCCTCACCCTTACCTTAGCTCCATTACAACCTTGAAAAGACCTCATGATGTTTGCATTAGTATGCTAAATATTTGTTGATTGGTTAGATGAAAAACAAGGTTTAGAAGGCATGATTAGAGAAGAATAGAGTGATTAACCCTAGACACTTGAGAGATTAGAGTGATATACACTACAGTAAGGGTTCAATGCTTAATTCTATGTTCGCTGCTTTCATGAGCTATCTTCTTACAAGTTTACTTGCTTTCTGTTGTATGAATTGAATTAGTGAAATCTGATTTATGTTTGTCTTGAAGAGCTTATTTACTTTTAACCAAGTAGGTAGAAACATTTTGTATGTAGTTGCATTCATATAGATAGGTTGCATTTCATATTAATTTATCATTCATCTTCATCTTTATAGCTTCTCTTGAGCTTAGCAGGAGGACATGCTAATGCTTAAGTGTGGGGAGGTTGATAAACCACTATTTTATGGTTTATCTTATGCTTAATTGAGTGGTTTTTATCAACTCTTTACCCATTTATTCATACTAATCGCATGCTTTATGTTTTCCTTCCTGATTTTGTGCTATGATTGAAAACATGCTTCTTTGGCCTTTATATTGCTAATATTAATCCTCTCTTATCACCATTAGATGCCTTGATATGTGTGTTAAGTGATTTCAAAGATTACAGGGCAGGAATGGCTCAGAGGATGGAAAGGAAGGATGCAAAAGTGGAAGGAACACAAGAAGTTGGAGAAATTGCTAAGCTGTCCAGCCTGACCTCTTTGCACTCAAACGGCTATAACTTTAGCTACAAAGGTCCAAATGATGCGGTTCTAGTTGCGTTGGAAAGCTAATGTCCGGGGCTTCGATTTGATATATAATATGCCATAGTTGCTCTGACGCTAGGTGACGCGACCGCGTGATCCATACGGACGCATCGCAGTGACGAAAAACCAGCGTGGCAGATTTCCTCTCCGGCGATTTTTGGGCTGTTTCTGACCCAGCTTTTGGCCCAGAAAGCACATATTAGAGGCTATAAAGTGGGGGAATGCATCCATACAAAAAAAAAAGCTTTTACATTCACAATTTTTGGAGTAGATGTAGTTTTTAGAAAGAGAGGTTCTCTCCTCTCTCTTAAGATTAGGATTTAGAATTTCTCTTAGTTTTAAGAGTGCCTCTCAATCCCAGGTTCAATGTTCTTTTTATTTATTTTCCTAATTTAATTTATGAACTCTTCCATGTTACATTTGATATCTTTATTATTGCTAATTGAAGTATTTCAGAATTATGATTACTTTCTTTTATTTATTATATAAATAATTTGAATTTTTCCCTTTTGGCTTTGGTTAAATAATCAGTGACTCTTGAGTTATCAAACTCATTGTTGATTGAAAATTGGAATTTTTCAAGAATTAATTCGAGTTCCAATAACTCTAACCTTTCCCAAGGAAAGACTAGGACCTGAGGAATCAGAATTAATTCATCCACTTAACTTACCTTCATAGTTATAGGTTAACAAAGTGGGAGAAAAATTCAATTCTCATTACAATTGATAAGGGTAACCAGGATAGGACTTTCAGTTCTTATACCTTGCCAAGAGTTTTATTATTTATCAATATTATTTTCTTGCCATTTACTATCCTTGCTTTTTATCTTATACATTAAAAATCCCCAATTTACAAGACTCATAGCCAATAATAAGAACATACCTCCCTGCAATTCCTTGAGAAGACGACCCGAGGTTTGAATACTTTGGTTATCAATTTATTTAGGGGTTTGTTACTTGTGACAACCAAAACGTTTGTACGAAGGGATTTCTGTTGGTTTAGAGACTATATCTACAACGCGACTGTTTTTATAAAATTCTTTACTAGCAAAAATCCTAATGTCAGATGCCTTTTGGCCTTAAGAACGCGGGAGCTACTTATCAAAGGCTAATGAATAAAGTCTTTTCAGATTATATCAGAAAAATCATGGAAGTCTACGTGGACGACATGTTGATAAAGACACAAAGTGAAGAGACATTATTGTCTGACCTGGTCCAAGTGTTCGACACTATAAGGAAGCATGGCATGCGACTCAATCCTGCAAAATGCTCCTTTGCAGTAGAAGCAGGCAAATTCTTAGGTTTTATGCTCACACAATGAGGAAATGAGGCAAATCCGGATAAATGTCAGGCCATACTCAACATGAAGAGCCCAACTTGTGTCAAAGAGGTACAACAATTCAACGGAAGACTGGCAGCCTTATCCAGATTCCTAGCGGGATCAGCGATAAGATCTCTCCCCTTCTATGCTACTCTAAGGAAAGGAAATAAGTTTGAATGGACAATGGAGTGCGAGCAAGCCTTCCAAGATTTCAAAAGATTTTTAGGACGGCCACCTATCCTATCTCGGCCACGAGAAGGAGTAACACTCATATTATACCTCGCGGTAGGAAGTCGGGCAGTAGCCTCAACACTCGTTCGAGAAGAGAACAGTGGGCAACAACCCGTATACTTTATCAGTAAAGCATTACAAGGATCCGAGCTGAACTAACAAAAAATAGAAAAGTTTGCCTATGCTCTCATACTAACATCTCGACGACTTCGCCCGTACTTCCAAGCTCACACCATTAATGTTCGGACCAACAGCCCATAAAAGGGATATTGCAGAAAACAGATCTAGCAGGTAGAATTTTACAATGGGAAGCCGAGTTATCCGAGTTCGACCTCCAATATGAAGCTCGGACAGCCATCAAATCACAGTACTTAGCCGACTTCATTGCAGAATTTACAGATACCCTGGAAACCCCGACAGAATGGAATCTCTACGTAGACGGTTCCTCGAATAAAACTGGAATCGGCGCAGGTGTGATAATAGAAAGTAATCAAGGAACCCAAATCGAACTCTCTCTCGAATTTGAGTTCCCTGCCTCAAACAACCAGGCAGAATATGAGGCACTACTAGCTGGTTTAAAGCTGGCTAAAGAGGTCGGAGCTCAAAGACTCATTATCTTCAGCGACTCACAAGTGATCACTTTACAAATAACGGGGAGCTACCAAGCCAAGGACCCCAATATAAAAATGTACCTGGGTAAAACCAGGGAACAGCTCGGACAATTTTGGGAATATGAGATCCGTCATATACCCCGCGAACAGAATGCCCGAGCTGACGCAGTCTCAAAACTAGCCAGTACCAAACCAGGAGGCAACAATAGAAGTCTCATCCAGGAAATAATACAGAACCCGTCAATCTCGGAAGAGGAAAAAATCCTAGCCATAACAGGTCTAGATCAAGGGTGGATAATTCCTATAATTAACTACCCCAAAACATCAACACTTCCCACAGATGAGAAGGAGGCAAAAAGGTTAAAACGGGAGGCACAATACTACACTATCATAAATAATACTCTATACAAAAGAGGAATTTCAATACCATTGCTAAAATGTGTACCGACTTCCAACACGAAGGAAGTTCTAGAAGAAATACACAGTGGCATCTGTGGCAATCATCTCGGAGCACAAGTACTCACCAAAAAAGTACTTCGAGCAGGATTTTATTGGCCAACTCTACAAAAGGAGGCCACAGAGTTTGTAAAGACATGTCTACCATGTCAAAAACATGCCAACTTTCACATCGCCCCGCCAGAGGAGCTCATCAGCGTAACCTCACCTTGGCCATTCGCGAAATGGAGACTCGACTTTCTCGGACCCTTTCCCCAGGGATCAGGACAAGTTAAATTCCTCATAGTAGGGGTAGACTATTTCACAAAGTAGATCGAGGCAGAACCTCTAGCTAACGCCACTGCTCAAGGTTTGGGGTTCCATACTCCATCACACAGACAATGGCACCCAATCCACAGATGCAGGCTTCAGAAAATTAGTAGCCGACTTGAACATAAAGCACCAGTTCACCTCCGTCGAACATCCCCAAGCCAATGGACAAGTCGAAGCTACTAACAAAGTCATATTGGCCGGGCTAAAACGGAGATTATAAGATGCAAAGGGAGCTTGGGCCGAAGAACTTCCACAAGTCCTATGGGCATATCGAACAACGCCACATTCCACCACAAAGGAATCACCCTTCCGATTAGCATACGGAATGGAGGCAATGATCCCGGTAGAGATCGAGGAAGGGTCGCCTAGAGTGGTCCATTACAATGAAGAAGCCAACTCCCAACTTCAAAGGGAAGAGCTCGACCTACTTCCTGAAATCCAAGAAAGAGCTCGGATCAGGGAAGAAGCACTAAAACGTCGAATGGCTTCCAGATATAATCAAAAGGTAGTGCCAAGAGGTTTCGCTAAGAATGATCTCATCCTAATCCAAAATGATATTGGAACAACTCGACCCGGAGAAGGAAAGCTGGCAACAACCTGGAAAGGACCCTACCGAGTCACAGAAGTACTTGGGAAGGGCTACTACAGACTATCCGAACTTGACGGGCGAGAACTACCTAGGTCGTGGCACGCCTGCAACCTAAGAAGGTACTATAGCTAGAGAAGGTAAAAGATCTCATCATAGGATGCACTCTTTTTCCTGAAAAGGTTTTTTAATGAGGCACCAAGTTGAGATCCAGAAATTGTCTGACTCAAAAGGATAAAAACTCTATATGTACATATTTTCATTTTCTTTTAAAAAAAATATATTAGACGTTCTACAAAGATTTCAAGATGCATTAATCTGAAACATTCATCGTCCGATTATAAAGCGACAGATTGGTAGAAAGTGAAAAACAAATTCACTGCACGATCACGATAAAGACCAACAAAGATGAAAACCAAATTCATCTAAAGGTCGACTAAACGAGGATTTAACCCACCTTCTACAAATTGGCAAAGATGAAAATAGAATAATGCAAGAAGTTATCAAAAGTGATCCGGGAAAAGGACCTGACGAGGTCCTGATGGATTGCTAAATAATAACTTAAAAGACTGGCTGACGTTAAGAAGTCGGACCAAGTCAAACCAAGTTATAAGTAAACCCTGGAAAGAGGTCTGGCCAACCCTATAAAAGAGGATTACTTTAACTTAGAAGGGCTCGACATGACGAAGTCGGCCCAAAACATAAAGTTATAGAAGTAATCCCTGAAAGAGACCTGAACAAGGTCCAAGAAAGAGGATTACAAAAGTAACTTAGAAGGGCCCGACATGACGAAGTCGGCCCAAAACATAAAGTTATAGATGTAATCCCTGAAAGAGACCTGAACAAGGTCCAAGAAAGAGGATTACAAAAGTAAATTAAAAGGGCCCGACATGACGAAGTCGGCCCAAAACATAAAGTTATAGAAGTAATCCCTGAAAGAGACCTGAACAAGGTCCAAGAAAGAGGATTACAAAAGTAACTTAGAAGGGCCCGACATGACGAAGTCAGCCCAAAACATAAAGTTATAGAAGTAATCCCTGAATAAGACTTGAACAAAGTCCAAGAAAGAGGATTACAAAATAACTTGATCCGACATGACAAAGTCGGCCCAAAACATAAAGTTATAGAAGTAATCCCTGAAAGAGACCTGAAAAAGGTCCAAGAAAGAGGATTACAAAAGTAACTTAGAAGGGCCCGACATGACGAAGTCGGCCGAAAACATAAAGTTATAGAAGTAATCCCTAAAAGAGACTTGAACAAAGTCCAAGAAAGAAGATTACAAAATTACTTGATCCGACATGACGAAGTCGGCCCAAAACATAAAGTTATAGAAGTAATCCCTGAAAGAGACTTGAACAAAGTCCAAGAAAGAGGATTACAAAATAACTTGATCCGACATGACGAAGTCGGCCCAAAACATAAAAGTTATAAACGTAATTCCTGAAAGAGACCTGAACAAGGTCCAAGAAAGAGGATTACAAAAGTAACTTAGAAAGGCCCGACATTACGAAGTCGACCCACATAAAGTGCGAAGGCTACAAAAAGGAATACTTGGCAGAGACCTCACAAAAGGTCCAAACAAAACAGGATTTTTGTTTGTTGCCTCAAAGGAATCAAAGCCACAAGCACAAAAGCAACTCAAAGAGATTGAGCAACAAGGCTCCAACACTACCAAAAGCCTAGAAAAAGTGCCTAGACGAGATAAAGATCGACATGATACTAAAGGCGCGAAGTTGTGATAAAAACAAATTCAAAGGGGCTACCCAAATCAGCGCCAAGAACTTGGAAGCTATTTTTTGTTTTTCAGCCTAAAGTTGCTAAACAAGCAACTAAACAAGTGTCAACAGTCAGCAAAATGAAATTTACAAAATAAAGAGTTTAAAAGGCCACAAGCCGGGCTATCTACACAATCAAGATAAAAAAGTTCAGTTAAACATCAGAAGCCTTCCCGGTAGCATCAGCACAGGGTGAAGGAGGGCGAGTCTGAATGGGCACAGCATCCATGGTCCCATCATCCTGATTCAGGATTTGACAGTCTGGATCGGATACGGGATGACCGACCTCAACTGAAGGAACTGTAGAAGTTGACACTTTGGCAGCAGGCGTAGGGGGAGGTTCGACATCATCATCATCCGGGTCGTCAGGGACAATCTTACCATCCCTCACAACATTTTCCAGCCTGAAGAGAGAAAAGTCGACCTCGGGAGCCAGAATTCGAACCTGCTCTTTCAGGTTCTCATAAGCAGCATTCACGCTGCCGACAAGATGACCCTGGAGCTCGGAGTAATCAGCTCGGGCAGTCTCCAACTCCTCCCTCAGACGCATTACCTCCCGATAGGATGTAACATAGTTGTCTTTATGCCTCAATGCCGTGTCCTCGGCCAACCTCACAGAAGCCGCCAAGGCAAGGGAGCTAGCCTTCTCGCTCTCCAGCTCCTTCTCCAGTTTAGTCACTTTCACTTCGAGCTCCTCCTTCAAGCCCTTCATCCGATCAAACTCCTATTTAGCCTCCTCCATGAAGGCTTTGGTGGCATGAAGAGGAAGATTTTGGGTAGTTCGGTACAAGGCAGCTCCCATGTGCGCCATCTTAATACTACTCCGAGTTATAAAGTCCAAATGGCGAAGGAGTGATACATCATCCATAGGGAGGGCATCGTAAGGACCGATCTGCTGATCTACGAACTCGACCGCGTCAAAATCAGGGGCATCAAGGTTGAAAAGCTCAATTGTTTTTTGCTTTTTGTTGGGAGGAGCACCAGAAGTGGCAACAGAGGCTTGGGGAGGATCAACCAAACGAACCCGGGGAGTCGGGATTACCTTCCTTGCCCCAGGTGAGCTCGGAACGGCCGGCTTTAACTGGGCCTAGGATGATCCCTCCCCGACCGCCTTGGCCGAGACGCTTTGGGCTGCGGTAGCTCTCTTCGCCCTTTTGAAGGCCTTCATAGATTCATTATTCTTAACCATCTCTGCAAGCAAAACACAACAGCAAGGAATCAAGTCACAAATTGGAAAAGAGTTTGCGAACAATATAGGAGCAGACAATAGAGGAAAATAAAAAACATAACTACCCAGCTCAGTTTGGAGGAGAGAGGGATTGGTTAAAAATTTCTTTGTGTCGAGATAGGGAGGCTGACTCCAGTGTTCTTCGAAGACAGTAACAAAAGCTTGCTCAGCCTCATCCAACATTTCCCATGTATATCTAGATACTCTCATATCCTTTTTCCATTCCAAGGGAAAGGTGGGCTCGTCATTTTCATCCAGAAAAAAGGGCCGAGCTTCTTCAACAGCTCGGACCTTGAAAAAGTAATTTTTAAAATCACGGAAAGATTCATCAAACATGGAGAAGACCTTCTTTCCCTGGGAAGCTCGGAAAGAAACCCAAGCGGCTTATTTACTACCCCAGGCTTCGTCAAAACAAAGAGATAGAAGAAAAGAGATTGTGAAGCAGGAATACCAAATCCATGACACAACAATTAAAAAATTTTTATGAAACCCCAGGAATTGGGGTGAAGTTGGGAAGGAGCAACATTACATGACCATAATAGGTTGGTCTCAAAATCAGTGAAAGGAAGAGTAATACTCATTTGACTAAAAAAGAAGTCGTAGGCATAGAAAAAAGGGCGCTCTCCGGCATTCTGAGTAGAGAAACAGACCCTCTCCTCAGAACTCGGAGATACAAGTTCATAGTTCTTTTCATCACCACCACTACCACAGGTCTTATGAAATTGTCTAAGTTGCTGACAGAACTCAGAGTCAACCAAAGAAACACACAAGAAAACCATAGAATCTACCCAATCAGCCATGCCTTCAGGGACTTGGGAAGACGTCTCAACAATATTTTTGCGAGAAGACATGAGGCCAACTAATCCTACAACAAGAAAAGAAGATTGGATTACTAAAAAACATCTCGGACGAAGGACAAAACAACTCGGCTAATATGATTCAGACGACACAAACAACAAAAGAAAAACCCCAGAACCCGCACAGAAGGTCCAGGGGCGTCCTTTGGAGGCAGTCAGGGAACAAGGATTCAGGAAAAACCTACAAAGCTAACGAGAAAAACTCTTTAAAGTGAAAAAGAAAGCAGCATGCATCCCAGAAAGCTATAAATCAGACAAAGCCAAAACAACTATATTCCAAATTCACAGTCTTAGCTTATCAACAAACACAATGGCAAAGCACATCAAAGAAAAAGTCATCAAAGACGCCACCTTTTCCAAGAAAATAAAAAACCCCCAGAAAAAGCAAAATGACAGAATTCATCAGTAGAAGCTATCAGCATGACAAAAGGAACAATCTTTCAAAGAAAACAAGCAGTGTGAGCCCCAGGAATGCAAAGGGACCATTTCAAAAGCAAAAAGAAAACTCTTAAGCAGCAAACAAGCAGGCACACAGTAATGCGAAAAGATTCAGACTTCAAGAGAAAATCGAAACCCTATAAAAAATTGAAGGCAAAAACGACGAAAGAGGCACAAAGAAAGAAAAACCAACCTGAACGAATGAAGAAGCTTCGAGGGAGGTTGAAGATGGAAAGACGGAATCACCGGCAAAATCGCTGAATGACGCCGCAACGCAAGAAAGGCAAAATGTAGGCGAAAAACAGAAAGCGAGAGAATGAAGGGAGAAGTTACAAAGAAAAATGAAGGAGAGAAACCGTTTCTGATTGCAAAAATTCAAAATAAAAGCCAAGGGAAACGGGGCAATTCATACTAATTAATGAAGGTATTAAACCCTCGCACATTCCCAAGAACAAAGCGCTGATATAAAAGCGCGCGCTTTTAGAGGAAAACATTCCACATTCAAAAAAAGGTTCTACAAAGAAAGGAATAGACAAAATGCTCGAGTTCGAGTTCATTAGAGAAAGATCGAAGTCAAGGACTCGACCTCAAGTAGAAGACCGAGCTCAAGCAGGGGCACTGTTCACACCCTGGGTCGAGCTATCAGATCCGGGATGTTCAGTAATAAAGCGACTAACCTCCTCAGGTCAGGCTATATGACCTCTTCTCAAAGAGGTCGGTCAAATCGACAGGAAAGCCCAGTAAGGGGCCCAAATAGAGGAACACGACCCAAATCCAAAGGCAGTCCAAGCTTATAGAGATAAGGGCGGTTCCCTTGAAGATAAGATGACTTCAACTCAAAGATAAGATAAGATATGATAACTAACTTATCTTATCTAAAAAGGGTCACTCTACACCATTATAAATACACTGGAGCACCCAGGTATAACTCATACTCTGATTCTACTAAAAACCTGTTTAATACCCATGCTATCTTAAGCATCGGAGTTTCTTGCAGGTACCCCCCACCTTCCGGTGATCAAGGATCAGCAATGCAGCCAGTCCAACAAAGTCAGACACGATAGCTCCGGCCGCCACCCATTAGCCGGATACGTCATCTCCGACCCGTACAGAAGATCTCGTCCGAGATCGACCTACAGTTTCCGGTAACCCTCGAAACACTTCCCGACATGACTTTATACAATGGCACAGTAGATCCCGGCCATCATCTGAGTAATTTCAGAAGTAGAATGTACCTCACCGACGCCTCAGATGCAGTTTGCTGCAAAGCCTTCCCGACTACTTTAACAAAGACATCAATTAAATGGTTCGACAATCTACCCCTTAGGTCCATCTCAAGCTTCGACGACTTAGCCAAGAAGATTCTGGCCAGATTCTCCATCCAAAAAGACAAAGCAAAGCACGTCCCAAGTCTATTAGGAATCAAGCAAGGAGATCGGGAAAGTCTCCGAAGCTACATGGAAAGATTCAACAAAGCATGTCTTGACATACAAAGTCTACCAACAGAGGCCGCCATTATGGGTCTCATCAATGGCTTACGAGAGGGACCTTTTAGCCAATCTATATCAAAAAAACATCCCACATCTTTGAACGAAGTACAAGAACGAGCAGAGAAATACATCAACATGGAGGAAAACTCTTGACTAGGAGAGACCTCAAAATTTGGATATTCCTATTCCTCCCGAGATAAGGATAAAGAGTCTAGAAAGAAAGAAGATCAACATGGGGAAAAGATAAAAATACCACAATTACACCCCCTCTCTGGGCGTCCCTTGTGGATCTCTACAGAGAAGTATGCCATACTGAAAAAATACCCCCAGCTCGACCACTCAAAAGCAAAAAGGGAGGAGGAAATCGGACTGAATATTGCGAACACCATCGAATCCATGGACATTCCACCAATGAATGTTTCGACCTAAAAAATGTCATAGAAAAATTGGAAAGAGAAGGAAAGTTAGATCGGTACTTAGCCAGCCGAGCAGACGATCCGAGAAAAAGAAGAAGGGTTGAAGATGTCGGACAGGCTGAACGACCACCTCGTACACTAGAGAGACATGTCCACATGATACATGGAGGATTTACGGGAGGAGGAATCTCCAAATCATCTCGCAAAAGACATCTTAAAGATGTATATCACGTAGAGGGAAAAGAGGAAGCACCCGATATCTCCACAATCACTTTTACTAAAGAGGACGCAGCCGGCATCATCGCGAGACATGATGATCCCATGGTTATCACTATCGTATTAGCCAATGCAAATCTCCACCGCACTCTGGTAGACCAAAGAAGCTCGGCCGACATCTTGTTCAAAACCGCCTTCGACAAGCTTGGCCTAGAAGAAAAAGAATTCAGAGCATATCCGAATAGCCTGTTCGGGCTGGGAGACACTCCAATTCAACCCCTGGGGTACATCTCACTCCACACGACCTTTGGAAAAGGAAACCGGTCAAGGACACTCAATATAGACTATATCGTGGTCGATGTGAGTTCAGCTTACAATGCCCTAATAGGTCGGACAATGTTAAATCAACTCGGCGCAGTAGTCTCGACTCCACATCTGTGCATGAAGTTCCAAACCACAGAAGGAATAGCTACAATAAAAGCAGACCAGAAGACGGTGCGCCGTTGTTATAACGAAAGTCTAAACCTCAGAGGTAGAGGAGAAGAATGCCACACCATCGAACTTGGTAGAGTTCGAGGGCGAGAAAAACTCCGTCCACAACCCGAAGGCAAAGTAGAAAAAGTCCAGATCGGAGATGTCCCAGATAAAACAACCAATATTGGCACGATCTTAAAAGGAGACAGAACAGAGTCACTCGTACAGTTCTTCCGAGATAATGTCGACCTCTTTCCATGGAAGGCCGCAAACATTCCAGGCATAGACCCTAAGCTAATGTGCTACAAGCTGGCAGTTTATCCAGGATCTCGGCCAGTACAGCAGAGGCGTAGAAAGGTCGGACCAGAATGATCCCAAGCTGTAGAAGAGCAGGTACAGGCTCTACTGGAGGTGGGATTCATAAGAGAAGTCAAGTACCCATTATGGCTAGCTAACGTCGTCTTGGTGAAAAAACCAAATGGGAAGTGGCGGATGTGCACCGACTACACTGATCTCAACAAAGCCTGCCCAAAGGACCCATATCCACTCCCAAGTATCGACGCTCTGGTGGATGCCTCCTCCGGATACAAATACCTCTCGTTTATAGACGCCTACTCAGGATACAATCAAATCCCGATGTACGCACCCGACCAAGAAAAAACTTCATTCTTAACCCCAAAAGCAAACTACTGCTACATCGTCATGCCTTTTGGACTCAAAAATGCGGGAGCTACTTATCAGAGATTAATGAATAAGGATTTTGCCGATAACATCGGGAAAATCATGGAAGTCTATGTGGACGACATGTTAATTAAGACACAAAGTGAAGAGACGTTACTGTCTGACCTCACCCAAGTATTCGACACTATAAGAAGGCATGGCATGCGGCTTAACCCGGCAAAATGCACCTTCGCAGTAGAAGCTGGCAAATTCTTGGGTTTTATGCTCACACAAAGAGGAATCGAGGCGAATCCGGATAAATGCCAGGCCATACTCGATATGAAGAGCCCGACTTGCATCAAAGAGGTACAACAACTCAATGGAAGATTGGCAACCTTGTCCAGATTTCTAGCTAGATCAGCAATAAGATCTCTCCCCTTCTATGCGA
Organism: Arachis hypogaea; assembly: GCF_003086295.3. NCBI lineage: Eukaryota > Viridiplantae > Streptophyta > Magnoliopsida > Fabales > Fabaceae > Arachis > Arachis hypogaea. The sequence goes on along the minus strand of NC_092048.1, from coordinate 72,421,428 downwards.
CTCTAAGGAATGGAAAGAGATTCGAATGGACAACGGAATGCGAGCAGGCCTTCCAAGATTTCAAAAAGTTCCTGGGGCAACCTCCTATCCTAACTCGGCCACGGGAGGGAGAACCCCTTGTATTATACCTCAGAGCAGGTAGTCAGGCAGTAGCCTTAGCATTGGTCCGAGAAGACGACAATGGGTAACTACCTATATACTTCATCAGCAAAGCACTACAAGGATCCGAACTGAATTATCAAAAAATAGAAAAATTTGCCTATGGTCTCATACTAACATCTCGACGACTTCGTCCATATTTCCAGGCCCACATTATCAAGGTTTGGACCAACCAGCCAATAAAAGGCATTCTGCAGAAAACAGATTTAGCAGGAAGAATCTTATAATGGGCAGTCGAGTTGTCTGAATTCGACCTTCAATATGAAGCTCGGACAGCCATCAAATTGCAATATTTTGCCAACTTCGTTGCAGAATTTACAAACACCTCAGAAATCCCTACATAATGGAATCTCTATGTAGATGGTTTCTCAAACAAAACTGGAAGTGGCGCAGGTGTGATAATTGAAAGCGACCAGGGAACTCAAATCGAACTTTTCCTCAAATTCGGGTTCCTTGCCTCAAACAACTGGTGCGGTATTTGTAACCCACTAACTTACAGGCAAGTGCACCGGGTCATACCAAGTAATACCTTACGTGAGTAAGGGTCGATCCTATGAGGATTGATGGATTAAGAAACAATAGTGTTTGATAGGATTAGTTAGACAAACAAAAAATAGTGTTGAGATGCAATATAAAAGACATTAAACAATATAAAGAATATTGAAGAAAGGCAAGTAAATACTTTGGGAAGAAAATATGGAGAAGATAGTTAAGGCTTCAGAGTTATCTATTTTTCTGGAATTATTTTTCTTACTAACTATTTTAATCATGTAGGATTTAATTTATGGCAAACTATATGTGACTAGACCCTAATTCCTTAGACCTTCCTAGTCTCCTCTAAAATTCATCAAAAGCCAATTCCTCGGTCAATTAATTCTAATTAGAGAGTGATGATCAAATTCCAGTTTATATGCCACAAAACTCTAATTACCCAAAAATAAAAGGATTATATGTCACGTATCCCATAAATTCAGATAATTAAAATTTAGGAGAATATGTTTTCAAGCTGTTGTTCAAGTAAAGAGCTTTTCCAAGTTATACAAGAACGCATTTAGAAAGAGGGTCATACTTCCATTCCACCCAAATTCATAAGATAAAGAACGAAAACAATTCTTAAATTATAAATCCATACATAAATTAAAATAGAAAAAGCAATAAAATCAATCCATAGAAATAGACAGAGCTCCTAACCTAAACAATGGAGGATTGGTTACTCATGATTCAAAGTAGAAAATAAGGATTCAGGTAAAAATATACTAAGTTTCAATCTGATGGATCTGAATCCCCTTTTATAACTAATCCTAATAATTTAAAAATCAAATTTCTAAAATTAAAATTAAAATAATATATTTTCCTATTTAAAAATCAAAGTTGAATTTAAATTCGAATTAATTAACAAGTCTTCAGCTGATGGGTGGGGACCACTTGATTTGTGCATTCTGTAGCTTCAAATCTGTGTTTTCTAGGCTGGAAACCGGGTCAAAACAGCCTAGAAATTGCTCCCAGCGTCTTTCTGCGTTTTTTGCACGTTGCGCATGTCACGCGGACGCGTCGGTCACGCGGACACGTCGCTTTGCAAATCTTCAAGTCACGCGTACTCGTCGCTCCTCGCTGCCATCTCCTTTGATTCTTGTGCTGCAGAAACTCCATCAAATCCAGCCGAATGCTACCTAAAATAAACAGTATTGCACAAAGATAAAAATAGCATCCATAGTGGATAAAATATAATTAACTCTTAATTAAACTCAACAAATTTCATACAAATTTACTTGGAAAAAATAGAAAAGATGCTCACGCATCACAACACCAAACTTGAATTGTTGCTTGTCCTCAAGCAACCAAAACTAATATAAGCTTAGGATGTGAATTTGCATGAGAATGAGAGTTCAATTAAGCTCATATCTCTTCTTATAGTGGGGTTTACAACTGCAATCCTGAATAGTTTTGGCATCTCACTTTATCCTTTGAAGTTAAGAATGATTGGCATCCATAGGAACTCAGAATTCAGATAGTGTTATTGATTCTCTTAGTTCAGTATGTTGATTCTTGAACACAGCTAATTTATGAGTCTTGGCCGTGACCCTAAGCATTTTGTTTTCCAGTATTACCACCGGATACATAAATGCCACAGACACATAACTGGGTGAACCTTTTTAGATTGTGACTCAACTTTGCTAGAGTCCCCAGTTAGAGGTGCCCAGAGTTCTTAAGCACACTCTTTTTACTTTGGATCACGACTTTAACCGCTCAGTCTCAAGCTTTTCACTTGACACCTTCACGCCACAAGCACATGGTTAGGGACAGCTTGATTTAGCCGCTTAGGCCAGGATTTTATTCCTTTGGTCCCTCCTATCCATTAATGCTCAAAGCCTTGGATCCTTTTTACCCTTTGCCTTTAAGTTTGAAGGGTTATTGACTTTTTCTGCTTGCTTTTCTCTTTTTTTTTTCTTCTATAAATTTTTTTTCTCGCAAGCTTCGTGTTTTTCACTGCTTTTTCTTGCTTCAAGAATCAATTTTATGATTTTTCAGATTATCAATAATATTTTTCTTTTTTCATCATTCTTTCAAGAGCCAACAATTTTAACATTCATAAACTTCACTATCAAAATTATGCATTGTTTAAGCATTCATTCAGAAAACAGAAAGTACCACCACATCTAAGTAAATGAGACTACTCTAAAAATTAAACTCAAATTCTCATGCACTACATCTGTTCTTCTTTCTTTTTATTTCAAGCTCAGTGGGCAATACATGAGACATCTTTCAGAATTAAAGCACTTAACAGAAAATTAAACTAGAACCTATGAATCTACTAATAAAGGATCATGCAATAAACAAAACAAAGTAGCAGGAAACCAGAACATAACATAATAAAGGCGGGAAAGAAAAAAATGAAAGGAACTCAACCACCTTAGTTATTCGAGCGTTCGTTTTATTCTTTAGGTTGTGCTCCTTTGTGAAGATGATTCGCCTCCCTTTGATGCCATAAGAATAGATAGAAAACCCTATAAACAAAGCGTCAACACCAAACTTAAAGGTTTGCTTGTCCTCAAGCAAAGAAGAACTGAAAATAAAAAGAAAAAATATTATACTGAAATAAGAATAAAAGGATAAAAGAACAAGAGAGAATTAGGATTTGGGAGAGAGAATAAAAAAATTAAAAAAACTGGCGGCGAACTGGTGGACGTGTGCGGCGCAGGTGACGCGTACGCGTGGGTCGCGAGATTTTTTTTTAATGACGTGAAAGCGTCAGGCATGCGTCCGCGTGCCCTGGGTTTTGTGCGATTCGCACGAAGCCAGCCGCGCCCACGCGCAACTCTCTGTAACCTTTTATTTTTCTCGCACCCCTAGATGACGCGTACGCGTCAGCGACGCTTGCACGTCGGGTGCTTTTTTTTTCTGGCTCCTATTCTAAAATAGCTGCATGATCAGAAAATTAGTAAAAACATAATAAAAATCAAATAAGTAAGAAAACTACTACTACGAAAAATAACTAAGGATACGAAATTATCGGGTTGCCTTCCGACAAGCGCTTCTTTAACGTCACTAGCTTGACGGTCAGCTCCTCTAAAGAGGGGGATCATAGGGGCTCAGCTCTTCACCCCTTACTTTGAACTTCTTTCCTGTGTCTTCATAAATTAGCTCAATATGCTCCAGAGAGAGGATTCTATTTACTGTATAAATCCATGCTGGAGTCTTAGTCAACACTACCTTCATTCCTGGGGAAAAACCTTCAGTGGGGATCTTTTTGTTTCTCCATCCCCTGGGTATTTTCTTCTTTTTGGGAACCTCCTCCTTGGTGGATGATGCATTTCCAACACCAAACTTAGGTTTGATGTTAGGAGGAATTTTACTGATTGTCACCGAAGGAGGTTTGAGTTGCAGACTCTGCTGTACATTATCAGGGGTTCTTGAAGGTTTGGATCAATAAGCTCAGCCTGCATGCACCTCTCTCCTTCACCCGTTGAATGTATATCTTTGAAGACATGAAAGACTAATTGCTCATTATGCACTCTAAGCACTAATTTACCTACTTCTATATCAATCAGAGCTCTTCCAGTGGCTAGGAATGGTCTTTCTAGAATTATAGAGGCATTCTCATTCTCTCCTATATCAAGAATTACAAAATCTGCTGGGAGGAAGAACTTACCCACTTTGACCAAGATATTTTCTACTAATCCGTATGCAGGCTTCATAGATTTGTCTGCCATCTGTAATGCTATCTTTGTGGGTTGTGCCTCTTGGATCTGCAGCTTCTTCAACCCAGACAAGGGCATTAAATTGATGCTTGCTCCCAGATCACATAACGCTTTCTCAAAGGTTGTGCTCCCAATGGTGCATGGAATTTGAAAGCTACATGGATCTGGCATCTTCTTTAGTAAGTTATTCTGAATGATGGCACTGCATTCTTTAGTTAGGACCACTGTCTCATTTCCCTTTAAAGGCTTCTTCTTTGACAACAGCTCCTTCATGAACTTGGAATAGAGAGGCATTTGTTCCAAAACCTCAGCAAAAGGAATATTGATTTGCAACTTTCTGAAGACTTCCAAGAACTTTGAAAACTGCTTGTCCTTGGTCTCCTTTTGAAGTCTCTGAGGATATGGCATTTTTGGTTTGTACTCAGGAGCCTTTGGCAATGTAGGATAAGTGTCAAGAGAGTATGGGAATGGGTTGTCTGCACGCTTTGGAGGGGCGTGCTCTACTTCTTCTTTCTTCTCCTCTGGAGCTTCCTTTTCAACTAGCTCTTCATTGGCCTTGGTCTCGGAGCCAGCTACTTTACCACTTCTTAATTGAATAACCTTGCAATCTTCTCCTGGGTTCACCATTGTATCACCTTGAAATGTACTTGTAGACCTCTCAAGTATTTGCTTGCTCAGTTGGCCCACTAGCACCTCTAAGTTTCTAATGGAGGCTCTGGTTTCCTGCATAACTTGTGCTTCCGTACTTGCCACTTGTTCACTTATTACGGTGATAGCCTTGCATTCCTCTCTTGGATTTGGAATTGTGTTACCAGGAAGGCTATTAGTGGTTCTCTAATCAATTTCATTAACTTTTGTGGCTAATTGACCCATTTGAATCTCCAGGTTCTTGATGGATGCTCTGGTTTCCTATCTAAAACCTGTCAATATTGCTTCCAAATCATTGTTCTGCTGGAAACCGCCCTGAGAACTATTGTTGAAGTTCTGAGGTCTCTGAGGTTGGTCCCTCCATCCAAAATTTGGGTGATTTCTCCATCCCTGGTTGTATGTCTTAGAATATGGATCATTGTTGGGATTCCTAGGACCACTCCCCATGTAATTCACCTGTTCAGAAGAAGGTTGAGCATAATCATAATTATCATTTTGCACAAAATTACCTGTCATGTCATAGGAGATTTCTTGTGGTGAATTTTGTGTGTTGATAGCTAAGACTTGCATGCCACCCATCTGTTGAGTAAGTAGATTTATTTTCTGAGAGATCAGCTTGTTCTGAGCAAGAAGAGCATTAACAACTTCTACTTCTAACACGCCTCTCTTCTGAGGGGTCTCAGAGTTCACAGCAACCAATTCAATCAGCTCAATAGTCTCCTCTGGTGTCTTCTTCTTGTGCAGTGAACCGCCTGCAGAAGTGTCTAGACTCATCTTGGACATCTCACCTAAACCTTCATAAAAGATATCTAGTTGGGTCCATTTGGAGAACATGTCCGGAGGGCATTACCTAGTCAGTAGCTTGTATCTCTCCCAAGCTTCATAAAGAGTTTCACCCTCCTTCTGTCTGAAAGTCTGAACCTCCAACATGAGCTTAGTCAGCTTCTTTGGTGGAAAAAATTTAGTGAGAAATTCTGTAACAACCTTTTCCCAAGTATTCAGACTCTCCTTTGGTTGGGAATCTAACCACAGCTTTGCTTTATCCCTCAGAGCAAACGAGAAGAGCATGAGTTTGTACACCTCTGGGTTCACTCCATTTGTCTTCATAGTATCACAAATCTGCAGAAAATCAAATATAAACTGATTTGGATCTTCATGAGGAAGTCCATGATATTGGCAGTTTTGTTGCACCAGGGTGACCAATTGTGGCTTCAACTCAAAGTTGTTTGCAGCTATAGGAGGCACCACAATGCTTTTTCCATAAAGATCCGCAGTAAGGGCAGAATAAGAGCCAAGCACTCTCCTTTGTTGCTCATCCCCATTCGAATTTGCCACATTGGCATTAGCATTATTGTTAGGATCCATAGTGGACTCTGTAGCCTTGTAAAGTCTTGCTTGTTGCAAACGCCGCCTGAAAGATCTTTCAGGTTCAGGATCAAAGTCTAAGAGATGTTCTTTGTCTCTGTTCCTGCGCATACACAAACAGAAAACAAGATAAAATGGGACTCTCTACGTCAGAGTGTAGAGAAGTCCCTGTGAGGTAACCTGTGTAAAAAAATTGAAAATTGCAATTAAAATTAAGACAAAAATTTTGAAATTATTAAGCCAAAAAAAATAAAAATAAAAATAAAATTAATTAGAGAACACCAAACTTAATTTCAGAAATTAAGGAAAATAATGGTACTATTTACTTATTTATTTAAATTTTTATTTATTTTTTTTGTTTTTTTAAATAATAAAAGTAAAATAAAAAAAGGATACGGTATAAAGGGAAGGGGGGAAAGTAAACAAAAAGGAAAAAAAAAACGTAAAGGAAAAAAAAAGAAAAAATTAACGTAAAGGAAAAAAAAAGAAAAAAATAACGTAAAAAAAATAAATGCAAAATAAAAATTAATAATAAAAAATATATATATGTATATAAAAAAAATTATCTAATCTAAGCAATCAAACAACGAATAATTGTTAATTACTATCAATCCCCGGCAACGGCGCCAAAAACTTGGTATGGTATTTGTAACCCACTAACTTACCGGCAAGTGCACCGGGTCGTACCAAGTAATACCATACGTGAGTAAGGGTCGATCCCACGAGGATTGATGGATTAAGCAACAATAGTGTTTGATAGGATTAGTTAGACAAACAGAAAATAGTGTTGAGATGCAATATAAAAGACATTAAACAATATAAAAAATATTGAAGAAAGGCATGTAAATACTTTGGGAAGAAAATATGGAGAAGATAGTTAAGGCTTCAGAGTTATCTATTTTGCTGGAATTATTTTTCTTACTAACTATTTTAATCATGTAGGATTTAATTTATGGCAAACTATATGTGACTAGACCCTAATTCCTTAGACCTTCCTAGTCTCCTCTAAAATTCATCAAAAGCCAATTTCTTGGTAAATTAATTCCAATTGGAGAGTGATGATCAAATTCCAGTTTATATGCCACAAAACTCTAATTACCCAAAAATAAAAGGATTATATGTCACGTATCCCGTTAAATTCAGATAATTAAAATTTAGGAGAATATGTTTTCAAGCTGTTGTTCAAGTAAAGAGCATTTCCAAGTTATATAAGAACGCATTTAGAAAGAGGGTCATACTTCCATTCCACCTAAATTCATAAGATAAAGAACGAAAACAATTCTTAAATTATAAATCCATACATAAATTAAAATAGAAAAAGCAATAAAATCAATCCATAGAAATAGACAGAGCTCCTAACCTTAACAATGGAGGATTAGTTACTCATGGTTCAAAGTAGAAAATAAGGATTCAGGTAAAAATGTACTAAGTTTCAATCTGATGGATCTGAATCCCCTTTTATAACTAATCCTAATAATTTAAAAATTAAATTTCTAAAATTAAAATTAAAATAATATCTTTTTTCATTTAAAAATCAAATTTGAATTTAAATTCGAATTAATTGACAAGTCTTCAGCTGATGGGTGGGGACCACTTGATTTGTCCATTATGCAGCTTCTAATCTGTGTTTTATGGGCTGGAAACCGGGTCAAAACAGCACAGAAATCGCTCCCAGCGTCTTTCTACATTTTTTGCATGTTGCGCAAGTCATGCGTACGCATCGGTCACGTGCACGCGTCGATGGTCTTTTTTGTGAGTCACGCGGACGCGTCGGTCACGCGGACGCGTCGCTTTGCAAATCTTCAAATCACGCGTACGCGTCGCTCCTCGCTGCCATCTCCTTTGATTCTTGTGCTATAGAAACTCTATCAAATCCAGCCGAATGCTACCTAAAATAAACAATATTGCACAAAACTCAAAATAGCATCCATAGTGGCTAAAATATAATTAATTATTAATTAAACTCAACAAATTACCTGCAAATTTACTAGGAAAAAATAGGAAAGATGCTCACGCATCAACAACCAAGCTGAGTATGAGGCACTACTGGCTGGTTTAAAGCTGGCTAAGGAGGTTGGAGCTCAAAATCTCATCCTCTTCAGCGGCTCACAGGTGGTCACTTCACAAATAGCAGGGAGCTATCAAGCCAAGGACCCCACCATGAAAAAGTACTTGGGACTAAACCAGGGAACAACTCGGACAACTCGGGGAATATGAAGTCCGCCACATACCCTGAGAACAGAATACCCGAGCTGATGCACTCTCAAAGCTAGCCAGCACCAAACCAAGGGGCAACAATAGAAGCCTCATCCAAGAAAAAGTCCTAGCCATAACAGGTCTGGATCAATGATGGATGACTCCCATAATTAACTACCTCAAAACAGAAAGACTCCCTATAGATAAGAAGGAGGCAAAGACGTTAAAACGGGAGGCACAATACTACACTATCATAAACAATACTCTATAAAAAAGAGGGATTTTAATACCATTGTTAAAGCGTGTGCCGACTTCCAACACAAAGGAAGTTTTAGAAAAAGTACACAGTGGCATCTATGGCAATCGTCTCGGAGCGCAGGCACTTACCAAAAAAGTACTCCGGGCCGGATTTTATTGGCCAACTCTACACAAAGAAGCCACAGAGTTCGTAAAGACGTGTCCACCATGTCAGAAACATGCCAACTTTCACATCGCCCCGCCAGAGGAGCTCATCAACGTAACATCACCCTGGCCATTCGCAAAATGGGGACTCGACCTTCTCGGACCTTTCCCTCAGGGATCAGGACAAGTCAAATTCCTCATAGTAGGGGTGGACTATTTCACAAAATAGATCGAGGCAGAACCTCTAGCTAATGCCACTGCTCAAAGAAGTCGAAAATTCCTATATAGAAACATTGTCACAAGGTTTGGGATTCCATACTCCATCACCACAGACAATGGCACCCAATTCACAGATGCAGGCTTCAGAAAGTTAGTGGCCGACTTGAACATAAAACACTAATTCACCTGCGTAGAACATCCCCAGGCCAATGGACAAGCAGAAGCTGCTAATAAAGTCATATTAGCCGGGTTAAAACAGAGATTACAGGATGCAAAGGGAGCCTGGGCTGAAGAGCTCCCACAAGTCCTATGGGCATATCGAACAACCCCACACTCCACTACAAAGGAATCACCCTTCTGATTAGCTTACAGAATGGAGGCAATGATCCCAGTGGAGGTCGAAGAAGGGTCGCCAAGAGTGATCCACTACAACGAAGAGGCCAACTCCTAACTTCAAAGGGAAGAACTCGACCTACTTCCAGAAATCCGAGAAAGAGCTCGAATCAGGGAAGAGGCATTAAAACATAGAATGGCTTCAAGATACAATCAAAAGGTAGTACCGCAAAGTTTTGTTGAGAACGACTTCATCCTATTCTGAAATGATATCGGAACAACTCGACCTGGAGAAGGAAAACTGGCAGCAAACTGGAAAGGACCCTACCGAGTCATAGAAATACTTGGAAAGGGCTACTACAGATTGTCCGAACTCGAAGGATGAGAGCTTCCCAGGTCATGGCACTCTTGCAACTTACGAAGGTATTATAGTTAGAAGTAATAAGGATTTTAGGATAAGGTGCACTCTTTTTTCTGAAAAGGTTTTTTAATGAGGCGCCAAGCCAAGATTCATAAAATACCTAACTTAGAAGAGTAAAACTCCCACATGTATATATTTTCATATTTTTTATTAGAAGTTTTCTTGAGTTCCTACAAATTCTTTATCAAGACGCATTAATCTGAAACACAAAAATTCATCGCCTGATTGTAAAGCTATAGATCGGCAGAAAGTGAAAATCAAATTCACTGCACGATCATGATAAAGACCAACAAAGATGAAAATCAAATTCATCAAAAGGTCGACCAAACGGGGATCAAACCCAGTTTCTACAAAATCGGCAAAGATGAAAACAGAATAATGCAAGAAGTTATCGAAAGTGATCCATAGAAAGACCTGACGAGGTCTTAATAAAATGGATTGCTAAAAATAACTTAAAGACCGGCCGATGTAAAGAAGTCGGACCAGTCGACCACAATAACCAAAGTTATAAAAAGTAAATTCCTTGAAATAGGTCTGGCCAGTCCTAAAAAAGAGGATTACTAAAATAACTTAGAAAGGACCCGACTTGATGAAGTCGGCCCAGAACATAAAGTTATAAAAGTAATCCCTGAAAGAGACTTGAACAAGATCCAAAAAAGAGGATTACTAAAATAACTTAGAAGGGCCCGACATGATGAAGTCGGCCCAGAACATAAAGTTATAAAAGTACTCCCTAAAAGAAACCTGAACAAGGTCCAAAAAAGAGGATTACTAAAATAACTTAGAAGGGCCCGACATGATGAAGTCGGCCCAGAACATAAAGTTATAAAAGTAATCCCTAAAAGAGACCTGAACAAGGTCCAAAAAAGAGGATTACTGAAATAACTTAGAAGAGATCGACATGATGAAGTCGGCCTCCCATAAACAAGTTATAAAAAGTAGTCCCTAAAAGAGACCTGACAGAGGTCCAAAAAGAGGGTTACTAGAAATAACTTAGAAGGGACCAACGTAAAGAAGTCGGCCCAAAAACCAAAAAGTTATAAGAAGTAATCCCTAAAAGAGATCTGACAAAGGTCCAAGAAAGAGGATTACCAGAGATAACTTGGAAGGGACCAACATGATGAAGTCGGCCTGATCATGATGCCAAAGCTAAAGGTAAATCCATGGAAGAGACCTAACAAAGGTCAAAACAAAACGGATTACTAGAAATAACTTCAGGCCAAAGTGAGGAAGTTGGCATACAAGTTGGACCCAAACATCCACGACCTCAAAAGAATCAAGCTACAAGTATGAAAATACAAAAGGCAATCAAAAGAGGTCGGACAACAAGGCTCCAACATTCCCAAAAAACCTAAAAGATATCAAACAGGTGCAGAGGCCACCAAGTTATAATAATAACGAGAACTCAAGAGGCCACCAAAAAGTCAGCCCCAAGATCTTGAAAAACTACTTTGTTTTTTCAAAATAATTTGCTAACAGAAAAGCAAATAAAGGTGTCCAGCAGTTAGATACCACGAATTACAAAACATAAAAAAGTTCAAAGCCCACAAGCCGGGCTATATACAAAAATATCCAAAGACAAATCATAGAGAGTTCCCAGTCACAGCATCACGAGGCGAAGGAGGACGAGTCTGAAGAGGCACCGCATCTACTGTCCCATCATCCCGGTTCAGGACCTGATAATCGGAATCCGACTCGGGATGACCAACCTCAGCGGAAGGAGTTGAAGAAGTCGGCGGAAATCTTTGGCGGCGGGCACAGAAGGAGGTTCGACATCATCATCATCAGGGTCATCAGGGACAATTTTTCCATCCTTCACAATGTTGTCTAGGAGAGCTCGGTACCGACGGCTTGAGCAAAGCATGAGAAGATCCTTCCCCGGCCACCTTGGCCAAGATGTTTAGGGCTGCAGTCGCTTTCCTCGCCTTTTTGAAAGCCCTCATGGAATCATTGTTTTTAACCATCTCTAGAAAAAACACAGCAAAAACCCAGTTACAAATTGAGTGAAAAAGAACAAGCTCGACAAAAATGAAAACAAAACGAAAACAAGACAACCACTACCTAGCTCAGCTCGGAGAAGCGAGGGATCCCCTAAAAACCTTTTTGTGTCAAGATAAGGAGGCTGTCCCCAGTTCTCCTCCAACACGTTAACAAAGGCCTGTTCGACCTCGTCCAATATCTCCCACGTATACCTCGACACTACAACATTCTTTTGCCACTCTAAAGGAAAGGCAGGCTCGTCATTCTCATCCAGAAAAAATGGGTGAGCTCCTTCAATAGCTCGAACCTTAAAAGAAATAATTCTTGAAGTCTCTAAAAGACTCATCATACATCGAAAAAACTTTCTTTCCTTGGGCAGACCAAAAAGAAACCCAGGAAGCTTTCTTTTTGGCAGAAATCCCAGGCTTGGTCAAAACAAAAAGGTAAAGAAAGAGAGTTTGAGAAGGCTTAACTTCCAATTCCTGACATAACAACTGGAAAATCTTAACAAAACCCCATGAATTCGGATGAAGTTGGGATGGAGACACATTACACGACCACAACAAGTTGGTCTCAAAGGGAGTAAAGGGAAAGGTAATGTTCATTTGACTAAAGAAATAGTCATAGGCATAAAAGACGGGACGTTCCCCCTGGACTGAAGTAAGGAAACAGACCCTCTCATCAGAATCAGGTGCTACTAGCTCATAACTCTTCTCCTGCTCCTGATTACTACAAATCTTGTGATGTTTTCTCAGCTCCACACAGAATTCAGAATTTACTACAGAAACACACATCAACACGAGGGAATCCAGCCAGTCCGACATGCCCTTGGGGACTCTGGAAGAGGTCTCGACAATATTTTTGCGAAACGACAGGGGTCAACTAAAATCCTACAGTAAGAAAAGGAAAAAAGGGGTTACTAATCAAATAGTTCGGGCAAAATAAAGCGCAACTCGGGCATAAAGGGATACAACTCAAAACTAAAATGCATAATTGTCAAGAAGGCAGATAAAGCAACAAAAGGAAATCCTAGGACCTACACTAAAGATCCAGGGGCATCCTTTGGAGGCAATTATGGAACAAGGACTCAGGAAAATCTACAAGCCTACATCTCTACACGTCCTAACAGGAAGATAATAACACTATTTCCAACAAAAGCGACACTCCGAGAAGAAAGCCACGAGCCATAAATCAAATAAAGTCATCAAAATAACCACCTCCCAAACTACAGTTTCAAGCGGAACTACCAAGCAATAAAACGTATCAAGTAGAAGTCATCAAAGACGCAACCTTTTCCAGAAATAAACAAAAGCCATTATCTCAAAAGCTACAAAACCAAATAAAAAGGCAACAAACATGCATAGCCCTAAAAAAGCCTTTATCATAAAAGAAAAATGCCAAAAGCAGACACAAGAAGGCAAAAAGGTTCAATCTTTCAATGAACATTCAAGCAAAATCAAAACTTTACCAAGAACTGAATGCAAAACGACGAAGGAAGCAAAGAAGCAGAAAGAAGAACCAACCTGGAAAACGGAGAAAAGTTTGAATGAAATCGAAGACGGAGAGACAGAATCCGGAGTCGCCTTTCAAAGCAAAGAAAGCACCAACAATCACCAAACGGCGTTACAGAGAGAAATGCAAAAATGCAAGTCCCAGGCAAAATAGAAAGGAAGAAAGAAAAGGGGGAAGTTACTGCAAGAGAAGAGAAAACCGTTTTTTGTGAAAAGTTCAAAATGAACGTGGGAGGCAAAAGAAACGGAACATTAAAGGAATCAACGAGGTAATTAAACCCTCGCGCATTCCGAAAGCAAGGAGACGCGCCTTTTCAAAGGAATGAAAATTTAAAGAAAAAACATTCCACATTCAAAATGAAACTCTACAAAGAAGAATTCGACAAAATACTCGAGTTCGGCTTCACCAAAAGAAGGATCGAAGTCCTAAAACTAAAGACTCGACCTCAAAAGAAAGACCGAGCTCGAGTAGGGGCACTGTTCATACCCTGGGTCGAGTTGTCTAACCCGGGATATTTAGCGACAAAAGCGACCGACCTCTTCAGGTCAGACTATTCGACCTCTTCTCAAAGAGCTCAGCTAAATTGCCAGGAAAGCCCAATAAAGGGCCCAGATAGAGGAACACGACCCAAATCCAAAGGCAGCCCAAGCCTATAGAGATAAGGGCGGTTCCCTTGAAGAAGATGACTTCACTGAAAGATAAGATAAGATAAGATAACTATGTTATCCCCAGAAAGGTCATCCTCTACTGTTATAAATACACTGAAGCACCCAGGTATAACATATACTCTGGTTCTACAAAATACCTGCTTAATACCCTTGCTAACTTAAGCATCGGAGTCCCTTGCAGGTACCACCACCCTCCGGTGACAAAGGATCAGCAGCATCGCCAGTTCAACAAGTCGGACGCGACCGCACCGGCTACCACTTACAAGTCAGACATGTCAGCACCGATCAGCACAGAAGATCTCGTCCGAGATCGACCTACAGTTTCAGGTAACCCTCGGAACATTGGCGCCGTTGCCGAGAAACCTGGAAATCGTCATGGCGGAAAACCTTGACAACGACCACGACTCTGATCTAGAAGATAGGACGCCACATAAAAACGCGGACACTACACCAAAAGATACACCTCAACCTAACAAAGACAAGGATTCGCCGAACATGGGAGCTATGGAAGCACTTCAGGATTGACTAAAACAACTTGAAAAAGAGGTCGAGTACCAATGCGAGATGAAGAGAAGCCTACAAAGGGAAGCTAGGCAACGCCGCGAGTTAGAGGACAAGCTCTTAAAACTCGAAGCAAATCTTAAGGCCAAAAATACTCGATCCGGTCACGAAGACGACTCCCGTAAGGACCAAGACCCATTTACCAAAGAGATCATGAGGACCAAAATCCCAAAGGACTTCAAACTTCCCGACATGACTTTATACGATGGCACAGCAGATCCCGGCCATCATCTCAGTAATTTCAGAAGTAGAATGTACTTCACCGACGTCTCGGATGCAGTTCGCTGCAAAGCCTTCCCGACTACTTTAACAAAGACAGCAATTAAATGGTTCGACAATCTACCCCCTAGGTCCGTCTCAAGCTTCAACGACTTAGCCAAGAAGTTTCTGGCCAGATTCTCCATCCAAAAAGACAAAGCTAAGCACGCCCCAAGTCTATTAGGAATTAAGCAAGGAGATCGGGAAAGTCTCCGAAGCTACATGGAAAGATTCAACAAAGCATGTCTGGACATACAAAGTGTACCAACAGAGGCCGCCATTATGGGTCTTATCATTGGCTTACGAGAGGGACCTTTTAGCCAATCTATATCGAAAAAACATCCCACATCTCTGAATGAAGTACTAGAACGAGCAGAGAAATACATCAACATGGAGGAAAACTCTCGACTAGGAGAGACCTCAAAATCCGGATTCTCCTACTCCTCCCGAGATAAGGATAAAAATTCCAGAAAGAAAGAAGATCAACATGGGGAAAAGGATAAAAAAATACCATAATTACACCCCTCTTCGGGCGTCCCTTGTGGATCTCTACAGAGAAGTATGCCATACTGAAAAAATACCCCCAGCTCGACCACTCAAAAGCAAAAAGGGAGGAGGAAATCAGACTGAATATTGCGAATACCATTGAATCCATGGACATTCCACCAACGAATGTTTCGACCTAAAAAATATCATAGAAAAACTGGTAAGAGAAGGAAAGTTAGATCGGTACTTAGCCAGCCGAGCAGACGATCCGAGAAAATGAAGAAGGGATGAAGATGTCGGACGGGCTGAATGACCACCTCGTACACCAGAGAGACATGTCCACATGATACATGGAGTATTTGCGGGAGGAGAAATCTCCAAATCATCTCGCAAAAGACATCTTAAACATGTATATCACGTAGAGGGAAAAGAGGAAGCACCCGATATCCCCACAATCACTTTTACTAAAGAGGACGCAGCCGGCATCATCGCGGGACATGACGATCCCATGGTTATCACTATCGTATTAGCCAATGCAAATCTCCACCACACTCTGGTAGACCAAGGAAGCTCGGCTGACATCTTGTTCAAAACCGCCTTCGACAAGCTCGGCCTGGAAGAAAAAGAACTCAGAGCATATCCGAACAGCCTGTTCGGGCTGGGAGACACTCCAATTCAACCCCTAGGGTACATCTCACTCCACACGACCTTTGGAAAAGGAAACCGGTCAAGGACACTCAATATAGACTACATCGTGGTCGACGTGAGTTCAACTTACAATGCCCTAATAGGTCGGACAACGTTAAATCAGCTTGGCACAGTAGTCTCGACTCCACATCTGTGCATGAAGTTCCCAACCACAGAAGGAATAGCTACAATAAAAGCAGACCAGAAGACGGCGCGCTGCTATTATAACGAAAGTCTAAACCTCAGAGGCAGAGGAGAAGAATGCCACACCATCGAACTTGGTGGAGTTTGAGGGCGAGAAGAACTCCGTCCACAACCCGAAGGCGAAGTAGAAAAAGTCCAGATCGGAGATGTCCCAGACAAAACACCCAATATTGGCACGATCTTAAAAGGAGACATAACAGAGTCACTCGTACAGTTCTTACGAGATAATGTCGACCTCTTTTCATGGAAGGCCGTAGACATACGAGATAATATGCCATAAGCTGGCAGTTTACCCAGGATCCTGGCCAGTACAACAGAGGCGTAGAAAGCTCGGACCAGAACGATCCCAAGCTATGGAAGAGCAGGTACAGGCTCTACTGGAGGCAGGATTCACAAGAGAAGTCAAGTACCCATTATGGCTAGCTAACGTCGTCTTGGTGAAAAAACCAAATGGGAAGTGGCGGATGTGCACCGACTACACTGATCTCAGCAAAGCCTGTCCAAAGGACCCATATCCACTCCCAAGTATCGACGCTCTGGTGGATGCCTCCTCCAGATACAAATACCTCTTGTTTATCGACGCCTACTGTTCAAAACCTGGGTCGAGCTACCTGACCCAGGATGTTTAGCGACAAGGCGACCGACCTCGACAGGTCCGACTATCCGACCTTTTCTCAAAGAACTCGGCCAAACTGCCAGGAAAGCCCAGTAAAGGGTCCAAATAGAGGAACACGACCCAAATCCAAAGGCAGTCCAAGCCTATAGAGATAAAGGTGGTTCCCTTGAAGATAAGCTGACCTCACCCAAAGATAAGATAAGATAAGATAAGATAAGATAAGATAACTAACTTATCTTATCTAAAAAGGTCAGCCCACGCTATTATAAATACACTAGAGCACCCAGGTATAACTCATACTCTGATTCTACTAAAAACCTGCTCAATAGCCTTGCTAACTTAAGCATCGGAGTCCCTTGCAGGTACCACCATCCTCCGGTGACAACGGATCAGCAGTGCAGCAGTCCAACAAGTCGGACACGACTGCTCTGGCCACCATCCACTAACCAGACACGTCATCTCCGACCAGTATAGAAGATCTCATCCGAGATTGACCTATAGTTTTAGGTAACCCTCGAAACATTGGCGCCGTTGCCGGGGACCCTGGAAGTCATCCCATCACTATGGTGGACGACCATGACAACGACCACGATTCGGATCTGGAAGATAGAATGCTGCACAAGAACGCGGACACTACACCAAACGATACTCCTCAACCTAATAAAAACAACGATTCATCAACTGTGGGAGCCATGGAGGCACTTCAAGATCCCTTAAAATAACTTGAAAAAGAAGCCCAACATCGATCTCAAAACCAAAGCTACTCGATCCATCCATGAGGACAGCTCCCGCAAGGATCAAGATCCATTCACTAGGGAGATCATGAAGACCAAAATCCATAAATACTTTATACTCCCGGATATGCCTTTATCTGATGGCACTACAGATCCCGGTCATCATCTCAGCAATTTTAGAAGTAGAATGTACCTCACCGATGCTTCAGATGCAGTTCGTTGCAAAGCCTTTCCGACTACCTTAACAAAGACAGCGATCAGATGGTTCGACAATCTACCTCCTAGGTCCATCACAAGCTTCAACGACTTAGCTAGGAAATTTCTGGCCAAATTCTCCATCCAAAAAGATAAGGCTAAGCACGCCCCAAGTCTATTAGGAATCAAGCAATGAGATCAGAAAAGTCTTCGCAACTACATGGAAAGATTCAACAAAACATGCCTGGACATACAAAGCCTACCAACAGAGGCCGCCATTATGGGCCTCATCAATGGCTTATGAGAGGGACCTTTTAGCCAATCTATATCGAAAAAACACCCCGAATCTTTGAACGAAGTACAAGAACGAGCAGAGAAGTACATCAACATGGAGGAAAACTCCCGACCAGGAGAGACCTCAAAATCCGGATTCACCTACCCCTCCCGGGATAAGGACAAGGAATCTATAAAGAAGGAAGATCAACATGGGGAGAAAATAAAAAAATATCACAATTACACCCCTCTTCGGGTGTCCCTTGTGTCTACAGAGATGTCTGCCACACTGAAAAAATACCCCCAGCTCGACCACTCAAAGGCAAAAAAGGAGGAGGAAATCGAACTGAATATTGCGAATACCATCAAATCTGTAGGCATTCTACCAATAAATGTTTCGACTTAAAGAACGTCATAGAAAAACTAGTAGGAGAAGGAAAATTAGATCGGTACCTGGCCACCCGAGACGATGAGCAAAGAAAAAGAAGAAGGGACGAAGATGTCGGACGAACCGAGCGATCACCTTGTACACCAGAAAGACATGTCCACATGATACATGGCGGATTTGTGGGAGGAGGAATCTCCAAATCATCTCGCAAAAGATATCTTAAAGAAGTATATCATGTCGAGGGGAAGGAGGAAGCACCCGACATCCCCGCAATTACTTTCACCAAAGAGGACGCAGCCGGTATCATCTCAGGACATGACGATCCCATGGTCATCACTATTATATTGGAAAACGCAAATCTCCACCGCACACTAATAGACCAAGGGAGCTCCGCCTACATCTTGTTCAAAACTGCCTTCGACAAGCTCGGCCTGGAAGAAAAAGAACTTAGAGCATACTCAAACAACCTGTTTGGACTGGGAGACACCCTAGTTTAACCACATGGATACATCTCACTACACACAACCTTCGAAAAAGGAAACCAATCAAGAACACTCAAGATAGACTACATCGTGGTTGACGTGAGTTCAACCTACAATGCCTTAATAGGCCGGACAACATTGAATCAACTCGGCGCAATAGTCTCGATTCCACATCTGTGCATGAAATTCCCAACTACAGAAGGGATAGCTACAATAAATACAGACCAAAAGATGGCGCACCGCTGTTACAACGAAAGTCTAAACCTCAGAGGTAGAGGAGAAGAATTCCACACAATCGAACTCGGTGGATTTCAGAAGCGGGAAGAACTCCGCTCACAACCTAATGGTGAAGTAGAGAAAGTCCAGATCGGAGACATCCCGGACAAAACAACCAATATTAGTGCGAGACTAAAAGGAGACATAAAAGAATCACTCGTACAGTTCTTATGAGATAACGTCGACCTCTTTGCATGGAAGGCTGCAGACATGCCAAGCATAGACCCCAAATTAATGTGCCACAAGTTGGCGGTCTACCCAGGATCTCGGCTGGTACAACAGAGACGAAGAAAGCTCGGACCAGAACGATCCCAAGCTGTGGAAGAGCAAGTACAAGCTTTACTGGAGGCAGGATTCATAAGAGAAGTCAAGTACCCGCTATGGCTAGCTAACGTCGTCTTGGTGAAAAATCAAATGGGAAGTGGCGAATGTGCACCGACTACACTAATCTCAACAAAGCTTGCCCAAAAGATCCTTATCCACTCCCAAGTATCGACGCTCTGGTAGATGCATCCTCCGGATATAAATACCTCTCGTTCATGGAAGCATATTCGGGATACAATCAAATCCCAATGTATCCATCCGACCAAGAAAAAACATCATTCTTAACCCCAAAAGCAAACTATTGCTACATCGTCATGCCTTTTGGTTTTAAAAATGTGGGGGCTACTTACCAAAGATTAATGAATAAAGTCTTCACGGATCACATCGGAAAAATCATGGAAGTCTACGTGGACGACATGTTAATAAAGACACAAAGTGAAGAGACGTTGCTGCCCGACCTTGCCCAAGTATTCGACACCATAAGAAGGCATGGCATGCGACTTAATCCTACAAAGTGCACCTTCACAGTAGAAGCTGGCAAATTCTTGGGTTTCATGCTCACACAAAGAGGAATTGAGGCAAATCCGGATAAATGCCGGGCCATACTCGACATGAAGAGTCTGACTTGTGTCAAAGAAGTACAACAACTCAACGGAAGGTTAGCAACCTTGTCCAGATTTCTAGCCGGGTCGGCAATAAGATCTCTCCCCTTCTACGCCATCCTAAGGAAAGGGAAGAAGTTTGAATGGACCACCGAGTGTGAGCAAGCCTTCCAAGATTTCAAAAGATTCTTGGGACAACCACCTATCCTATCTCGACCACGAGAAGGAGAACCACTCATATTATACCTCGCGGTAGGAAGTCGGGCAGTAGCCTCAGCATTAGTTCGAGAAGACGACAGTGGGCAACAACCCATATACTTCATTAGTAAAGCACTACAAGGATCTGAGTTGAACTACCAAAAAATAGAAAAATTTGCTTACGCACTCATACTGACATCTTGACGACTTCGTCCATACTTCCAGGTTCACACCATTAAGGTTCGGACCAACCAGCCCATAAAAGGGATTTTACAGAAAACATACCTAGCAGGCAGAATCTTGCAATGGGCAATCGATTTGTCCGAATTTGATCTTCAATATGAAACTCGGACAGCCATCAAATCACAATACCTATCCGACTTTATTACAGAATTTACAGACACTCCGGAACCCCCCACAAAATAGAATCTCTACGTGGACAGTTCCTCAAATAAAACTGGAAGCGATGCGGGTATGATAATTGAAAGCAACCAAGGGACCCAAATTGAACTCTCCCTCAAATTTGGGTTCCCCGCCTCAAACAACCAAGCGGAATATGAGGCACTACTAGCTGGTTTGAAGCTGGCTAGGGAGGTTGGAGCTCAAAAGCTTATCATCTTCAGCGACTCACAAGTAGTCACTTCACAAATAGCAGGGAGCTACCAAGCCAAGGATCCCACCATGAAAAAGTACTTAGATAAAACCAGGAAATAGCTCAGACAACTCAGGGAATATGAGATCCGCCACATACCCCGCGAACAAAATGCCTGAGCTGATGCACTCTCAAAGCTAGCCAGCACCAAACCAGGGGGCAACAATAGAAGCCTCATCCAGGAAATGCTGCAGAACCCATCAATCTCAGAAGAAGAAAAAGTCCTAGCCATAACAGGCTTGGATCAAAGATGGATGACTCCCAGAATCAACTACCTCAAAACAGAAACGCTTCTTACAGATGAAAAGGAGGCAAAAAGGTTAAAACGGGAGGCACAATACTATACTATCATAAACAATACCCTATACAAAAGAGGGATCTCAATACCATTGTTAAAATGGGTACTGATTTCCAACACAAAAGAAGTCCTAGAAGAGATACACAGTGGCACCTGTGGCAATCACCTCGGAGCGCAAGCACTTACCAAAAAATTACTCTGGGCAGGGTTTTATTGGCCAACTCTACAAAAAGAAGCCACGGAGTTCGTAAAGACATGTACACCATGTCAGAAACATGCCAACTTTCACATCGCCCAGCCAGAGGAACTCATCAACATGACCTCACCTTGGCCATTCGCAAAATGGGGACTCGACCTTCTCGGACCCTTCCCTCAGGGATCGGCACAAGTTAAATTCCTCATAGTAGGGGTAGACTATTTCACAAAGTGGATCGAGGCAGAATCCCTAACTAATGCCACTGCTAAAAGAAGTCGAAAATTCCTATATAGGAACATTGTCACAAGGTTCGGGGTTCCATACTCCATCACCACAGACAATGGCACTCAATTTATAGATGCAGGCTTTAGAAAGCTTGTGGCCGACCTGAACATAAAACACCAGTTCACTTTCGTAGAACATCTCCAAGCCAATGGACAAGCCGAAGCTGCCAACAAAGTCATACTGGTGAGGCTCAAGCAAAGATTACAGGACGCAAAGGGAGCCTGGGCTGAAGAACTCCCACAAGTCCTGTGGGCGTATCGAAGGACGCTGCATTCCACCACAAAGGAATCACCCTTCTGATTAGCGTACGGAATAGAGGCAATGATCCCAGTGGAGATTGAAGAAGGGTCGCCTAGAGTGATCCACTATAACGAAGAAGCCAACTTCCAACTTCAAAGGGAAGAACTCGACCTACTCCCAGAAGTCTAAGAAAGAGCTCAGATTAGGGAAGAGGCATTAAAACGACGAATGGCTTCGAGATACAATCAAAGGGTGGTGCCGCAAGGATTTGATGAGAATGACCTTGTCCTAATCTGAAATGATATCGGAACAACTCGACCTGGAGAAGGAAAGCTGGAAGCAAACTGGAAGGGACCCTACCGAGTCATAGAAGTACTTGGAAAGGGCTACTACAGACTGTCCGAACTCGATGGGTGAGATCTTCCTAGGTCATGGCACGCCTGCAACCTAAGAAGGTACTATAGTTAGGGATGATAAAGGATCTTAGGATAAGGCGCACTCTTTTTCCTGAAAAAGTTTTTTAATGAGGCGCCGAGCCAAGACCTATAAATTGCCCGACTTAGTGGGATAAAGCTCCCACATGTATATATTTGCATTTTCTTTTGAATAAAATATGTTCAGATCTTCTACAAATGCTCAAGACGCATTAATCTGAAACATTCATCGTCTGATTACAAAGCTACAGATCGACAGAAAGTGAAAATCAAATTCACTGCACGATCACGATAAAGACCAACAGATATGAAAACCAAATTCATTAAAAGGTCGACCAAAAGAGTATTAAACCCAATTTCTACAAAATCGGAAAAGATGAAAATAGAATAATGCAAGAAATTATCGAAAGTGATCCCTAGAATGGACCTGACGAGGTCTTAATAAAATGGATTGCTAAAAAATAACTTAAAGACTGACCGACGTAAAAAAGTGGGACCAGTCACAATAACCAAAGTTATAAGTAAATCCCTGGAAAGAGGTTTGGCCAACCCTATAAAAGAGGATTGCTATAACTTAGAAGAGATCGACATAACGAAGTCGGTCTCCTACAAACAAGTTATAAAAGTAATCCCTGAAAGAGACCTGAACAAGGTCCAAGAAAGAGGATTACAAAAATAACTTAGAAGGGCCCGAGATGAAGAAGTCGGCCCAAAACATAAAGTCATAAAAGTAATCCCTGAAAGAGACCTAAACAAGGTCCAAGAAAGAGGATTACAAAGATAACTTAGAAGGAACCAACACAAGGAAATCGGTTCCAAAATCAACAAGTTATAAAGTAACACCTGAAAGAGACTCCACGAGGGTCCGGGAAAGAGGGTTACTAGAAATAACTTAGGCAAGACTGACATAAAGAAGTCGGCCTCCCCCAATCAAGTTGCAAGAGTAATTCTTAAAATAAGACCCAATAAGGTCCAAAAGAAAGGATTACTAGAAGTAACTGAAATGACGAAGTCGGCTTCCCAAAAACCTTAACAAAGGTAAACACTAACGGAGACCTCACAAAGGTCCCAACAAATAGGGTTATTAGAAATAACTTCAAGCCTACATAAGGAAGCCGACATACAAGTGGGATCCAAGCAACTACAACCTCAGAGGAATCAAGCCACAAGTATGAAGGCAATCTAAAGAGGTCAACAAAGCTCCAACACTCCGAAAAGCCTAAAAAGATACCAAGGCAGATGCAAACAGACATGATATGAAAAACATAAAGCTATAATAATAACAAGCTCAAGAGGCTGCCAAAATCAGCCCCAAGAACTTGGAAACTAATTTGTTTTTCAAAATAAAGTTGCTAAACAAGCAACCAAAAGAGTGTCAATAGTCAGCAAACATCACAAAGAGTTTAAAAGCCAACAAGCCGGGCTATCTACATGATGACAAGTCATCTTAGCCTAGTTTCACTAGTCTTTTTTCTTTGTTTTCATTTAGTTTCATGCACTTTCTTAAGCCATAAGTAAGTCAATTAGGTTGAATTTCATGTTTCCTTTGATTCAATCAACCATGGATAAATTGATACATTCTCATGAGTTTTTGTGCCATAATTTCTCATATGACAAGAAGAAGAACAACTCTCATGATTATGGCATAGCTTTGATACAATTGTTGATTGATGATAGGTGAAATAAAGCTTAGAAGAAGGTTGCAAGAATGGGCTTGAAAAGAGGGATTCACGTTTGAGCTAACGTTTGCCTCAAACGTTAACTCAAACGTGAGAAGCAGATGAAGAACACCCTGGAGAAGAGCCAACGTTTGCGCCAACGTTTGCCTCAAATGTTGAGGCAAACGTTGGCTGAAGAAGAAGCAAGGGAAGGCAACGTTTGCGCCAACGTTTGCCTCAAATGTGAGGTCAAACGTTGGCGCCAAAAAGAATGAAAAAGAGCACCCCTGGAGCAAACCAACGTTTGCGCCAACGTTTACCTCAAACGTGAGGTCAAACGTTGGCGCCAATTTAGCATGAAGAAGAGTCTCTGATTGATGATTTAATTGAGCCACGTTTGCGCCAATGTTTGCCTCAAACGTTGGGCCAAACGTTGGCCAAAGGAGTAGCATGGGAGAACCACGTTTGAGCTCACGTTTGACCTCAAACGTTGAGCCAAACGTGGATGACAGCAAGTGGCCGAGCTGCATAATGCCACACACGAAGACGTTTGAGTCAACGTTTGCCTCAAACGTTGACTCAAACGTGAATGGTTCATGGCCCGGTTCACAAGTGGATTTCTTCCCAACACCAAGAGCAATCAATGGAGGCTACTGTCAACCCAATTCCATCAAGACTAAAGGCCCAATTCAAGGCTTAATGATCATTTGAAGAAAGTGTATAAATAGCTTAGGATTTGAAGTTTTAAGGGAGCTTTTTCCTTTTTAGTTTTTACTGAGTGATTTTGGGGAGAGCTTTCCTTTTAGTTTTGCTGAGTAGTTTTTGGAGAGCTTTTGGGGTTTTGAGCTATTTGGAGATTTTGAGTCTTGGGTGTTGAAGAATTGAGGAAATTCTGTCTCAATCTCACCTTGAGATCTCTCTGTTTTCTTTACTACACTTTTTGAGAAATCAATATTTGAATTCCTTTCTTCTACTGCTTGATCTTACTTTTCTTGCAATTGAATTCTAACTTTGGATCTAGGAAGGCATTGAGATCTAGACTTGGTTATCTAGTCTCTTGGGTCCTGAGATCTACATCTTTCAATTTCAATTTCCTTGTTTAGTTGCTACACCAAGCTTATTGTTATTGTCATTTGAGATCCGGTTTGATTGAATCCACATTTTATATTCCTGCTTGTTGCAATTTACTTTTCCTTGTTTAATTTCTGCAATCCCAATTCCCAACTCCTTTTGTAATTCAAGCAATTTACATTTATTGCACTTTAAGATTCTGCAATTTACATTTCTTGCGTTCTAAGTTTCTGCCATTTAATTTCTTGTTCTTTAAGATTCAGCTCTTTTTCTTTTTTTGTTCCCTTTAATTTCCTGCAAATCACCCACTCCCCTTTACATTCTATGCAATTTAATTCCTGTCAACATAATTTCACACAATCAACACTTGTTTGCTTGACTAATTCAACCACTAAACTAAAGTTGCTCAATCCTTCAATCCTTGTGGGATCGACCTCACTCCCGTGAGTTTTATTACTTGACGTGACCCGGTACACTTGCCGGTGAGTTTTGTGTCGGATCGTTTTCTGCACATCAAGTTTTTGGCGCCGTTGCCGGGGATTGAATAGATTGACAATGATTAAGTGAGGTGGTAGTTTAGATCAAGCACTTTTTCTTTAATTTTGACTAACCTACTAACTGTTTGAATTTTTTCTTAAGCTAACTAAAACTTCATTCTAGCAATAGATTGAAGTATCACTAGTTGTGTGTTTCTCTTGTTTTGTTTGTATGTCAGGTACAGGGCGAGCTACTCCTATCTTATCCGAATCTGACCAGAGAACTCTCAGGAGATTAAGAAGAGCTGAAAGAGGGAAAGGTATTGTTGGAGAGAAAGAATCTGAGGAAGAATATCACGAGATGGAAGGAGATCCATCTAATCCCAATCCACCATAGAGGAGAGTGTTGGCCTCCTACACTTTTGCAAATCCCAGACACTGTGGAAGCAGCATCTTAACTCCCAATGTCAATGCAAACAACTTTGAGCTAAAACCACAACTCATTACACTTGTCCAGAACAATTGTTCCTTTGGAGGCAGCCCATTGGAAGATCCCAACCAGCATTTATCTACCTTCTTAAGGATTTGTGACACTGTCAAATCCAATGGCGTGAATCCTGAAACTTACAAGCTTCTGCTATTCCCGTTCTCATTAAGGGACAAGGCCGTACAATGGCTTGAAACTTTTCCCCAAGGAAGTATCACTAGTTGGGATGATTTGGTGACTAAATTTCTAGCCAAATTCTATCCTCCCCAAAGGATCTTCAGGCTAAAAACTGAGGTGCAGACATTCACACAATTAGATGCCGAATCCTTGTATGAAGCATGGGAGAGGTACAAAGCCTTAATCAGAAAGTGTCCTCCAGAGATGTTCAATGAATGGGACGTGCTGCAGAATTTCTATGAAGGCCTGACATTGAAATCTCAAGAGGCATTAGATCATTCTGCTGGAGGTTCATTACAACTGATGAAAACTGCTGAGGAAGCCCAGAATCTTGTGGACATGGTGGAAAACAATCAATATTTCTTTGCTCATCAAAGAAACCGCCAACCATCACAGAGAAATGGGGTACTAGAACTGGAAGGAGTAGACTCCATTTTGGCTCAAAACAAGATGATGCAACAACAAATTCAACAACAGTTTGAACAAATGGCCAAAAAGATTGACAGCCTTCAAGTAGCAGCTGTGAACACAAGCCACCCATCAACTGTATGGGTGCAGAATGAAGAAAGCCAAGAAGAGCAACAACAGGAGCAAGTGTAGTACATGCATAACCAAAACTCTGGACAGAATGAAGTTTATGGTGACACATACAATCCATCGTGGAAGAACTACCCAAACCTCAGATGGGGGGATAATCACAACCAAAACCAACAACCATGGCAGAGGAACTCAAACCAAAACACTTCAAGAAACAACCAAAACCACAACCAGCAGCAAACTAACTAAAACTCTTACAGAAAACCTAAAAAAACTACCCCAACCCCAACCATTATCAATCCAATAACCAACCCACCAACCAAAATGCCTACCATCCACCATCCACATCTCACAACCCACCACAAGCATCACCAAAATCTCAAAGAATCACTAACTTGGAAATCTTGATAGACAAAATGTGGAAACACCAAGAGATGACAACCAAGAACCATGAAGCCTCCATGAAGAGCCTAGAGAGGCAGATTGGGCAAATCTCCAAGCAGATTTCTGTTGAGAGACCTTCAAGCTCACTACCAAGTGACACCATTCCTAATCCAAAAGAAGAGTGCAAAGCTGTACAACTACGGAGTGGAAAGACATTGGTAGACAACAACAAGGAGGTAACCAAGAAGCCTTTGGATAGCAACAAAGAATCATCAGAGAAAGGGGAAGCTAGCAATGAAGACATGACAACAAGAAGAAATGCCCCAGAGAAGCTCAAAGAGAAAGACAACCAGCCACATAGTTCAAAGGAAGCAATTCCGGGACAGCAGCAAGTGGAGAAGAGCATTACACCTCCACTACCATACCCTCAGAGGTTCAACAAAGAAACCAAGGATCAACACTTCTGCAAATTCCTGGAAACTTTCAAGAAGATGGAAATCAACATTCCCCTGGCTGAAGCATTGGAACAGATGCCCTTATATGCCAAGTTCTTGAAGGAACTCATTAACAAGAAAAGAAGCTGGTTGGAGAAGGAAACTATACTTCTCACTGAAGAATGTAGCGCGGTGCTTCAAAAGGGAATCCCACCAAAGCTTAAAGATCCAGGAAGTTTTGTAGTTGCTTGCACCATAGACAACATGACATTAGACAAGGCTCTTTGTGATCTCGGAGCTAGTATCAACCTAATGCCCCTGTCTATGATGAGGAAGCTTGCTATAGAAGAACTCAAACCCACCAGGATGTCACTAGTCATGGCTGATAGATCGATCAAGACACCCAATGGAATTGTGGAAAACCTGTTGGTGAAGGTTGGGAGTTTATTTTTCCAGCAGATTTTGTGATTTTGGATACTGAAGAGGAAGGAAACAATTCAATCATTTTGGGAAGGCCATTTCTAGCCATAGCAAGAGCCATCATTGATGTAGAAAAAGGAGAGATGATCTTCAGGGTCCACAATGAACAAATGGTCATAAACATTTTCAAGTCAATGCAACACATTCCTGAGCAAGAGGATTACGTGAGACTGGATATGATAGAGAGTTTGGTGGAAGAAATGTTGGAAGATAATCCTCAAGAGCAAGAAGAAAATCAAGAGACAACAGAGGAACAAGTAGCCGAGATGTCTATTGAGCAAGAGGAAAAACAAGACAAGAAGGAAGAAGTACGAAAACAAGAACTAAAGCCATTACCCACCCATCTCAAATATGCATTCCTGGGTGCATCAGAGAACTTCCCAGTGATCATCAATTCGTCATTAACAAAAAAGAAAGAAGGAGAACTTCTTGATGTACTCAAAGCTCACAAAGACGCTTTAGGATGGACCATTGACGACCTGAGAGGCATCAGCCCTGTAGTATGTATGCATAAGATCCTCTTGGAAGATAACTCCAAGCCAGTAGTTCAACCTCAAAGAAGGCTAAATCCCACGATGAAGGAAGTTGTCCAGAAGGAAGTAATGAAGTTGTGGAATGCAGGGATAATCTTCCCAATATCCGACAGCTCATGGGTAAGCCCGGTCCAAGTTGTACCAAAGAAAGGAGGAATAACGGTCATCACCAATGAGAAAAATGAGTTAATCCCTACTAGAACAGTGACGGGGTGGAGGATGTGCATAGACTATAGAAGATTGAATGATGCCACCAGGAAAGATCATTTTCCTCTCCCATTCATTGATCAGATGCTGGAAAGATTGGCCGGCCATGCCTATTATTGCTTTTTGGACGGATATTCTGGGTATAATCAAATCATGGTGGACCCCAAGGATCAAGAGAAGACTGCCTTTACATGCCCATTTGGAGTCTTTGCATACAGGAGGATGCCCTTTGGGCTTTGTAACGCCCCAGCCACATTTCAAAGGTGTATGCTCTCCATCTTCTCTGATATGGTCGAAAAGTTTCTAGAGGTCTTCATGGACGACTTCTCTGTTTTTGGTGACAATTTCAATACTTGCCTGAAACATCTAACTCTCGTCTTGAAACGGTGCCAAGAAACTAATTTGGTTTTGAAATGGGAGAAATGCCATTTCATGGTGCCCGAAGGGATTGTTCTTGGTCACAAAGTTTCAAGAAAAGGGATAGAAGTTGACAAGGCAAAAGTGGTAATCATAGAGAAGCTCCCCCCACCAACTAATGTGAAATCTGTTTGAAGTTTCTTGGGGCATGCAGGATTTTATAGAAGGTTTATCAAGGATTTTTCTAAAATAGCTAAACCTTTGAGCAATCTGCTTATGATTGATACTCCTTTTGTTTTTGATGAAAATTGCCAGCATGCCTTTGAAACTTTAAAAAACAGACTCACAACAGCACCAATCATCACACCCCCAGATTGGGAACTACCTTTTGAACTCATGTGTGATGCAAGTGACATTGCAATTGGTGCTGTGCTTGGACAAAAGAAGGGAAACTTGCATCACGTCATATATTATGCAAGTAAAGTATTGAATGAAGCTCAAAAAAATTACACCACAACAGAGAAGGAATTATTAGCTGTAGTTTATGCATTTGATAAGTTCAGATCATACTTGATAGGATCCAAAATTGTGGTTTATACTAATCATGCTGCCATTAAGTATTTAATGTCAAAACAGGATGCTAAGC
Source organism: Arachis hypogaea (assembly GCF_003086295.3). NCBI lineage: Eukaryota > Viridiplantae > Streptophyta > Magnoliopsida > Fabales > Fabaceae > Arachis > Arachis hypogaea. Next base: position 72,391,490 of record NC_092048.1, on the reverse strand, counting down.
CAAGACTTATCAGGTGGATATTACTCTTACAAGAATTTAATATTGAAATAAAGGACAGGAAGGGCACTGAAAACCAAGTTGCTAATCATTTATCAAGACTACCACAAGAAATAATCCAAGAAGCCTCACAGCCTGTGAATGAAAGCTTCCCAGATGAACATTTACTGCAGATTCAACAAGCACCTTGGTTTGCTGACATAGCAAACTACAAAGTAGGGAGGAAGATACCTCAAGAATTATCTAAGCAACAAGTGAAGAAGTTAATCAATGAAGCAAGGAAGTTCTTGTGGGATGAACCTTTCCTGTTCAAGAGATGCTCTGATGGAGTAATTAGGAGATGTGTTCCTGAGAGTGAAATAAGAAATATACTGTGGCATTGTCATGGCTCAGCCTATGGTGGGCATTTTGGGCCAGAAAGAACAGCTGCAAAGATACTACAGAGTGGGTTCTATTGGCCAACTATCTTCAAAGATGCTAGAGAATTTGTTCACCAATGCAACGAATGCCAGAGAACAGGAGGCTTGACAAGAAGGAATGAGATGCCTCAAAACTTCATTCTGGAAGTGGAATTATTTGATTTATGGGGTATTGACTTCATGGGACCTTTCCCCCCTTCCTATTCTTTCAGATATATTTTGGTGGCAGTAGAATACGTCTCAAAGTGGGTGGAAGCCATAGCCACAACCACCTGTGATGCACAAATTATCCTTCAATTCCTTAAGAAGCATATTTTCACTAGATATGGGGTTCCCAAGGGTCTTGTGAGTGACGGTGGTAGCCATTTTTGCAACAAACAGATGGAGAAGCTCCTCCATAAATATGGAGTGATTCATAAAGTAGCCACGCCATATCACCCCCAGACCAATGGACAGGCTGAATTGGCAAATCGGGAATTGAAGAAGATTCTGGAAAAGACAGTAGGAAGTTCAAGAAAAGATTGGGCTCGGAAGCTGGAGGATGCACTCTGGGCATACAGGACAGCTTTCAAAACTCCCATTGGGAAGTCACCCTTTCAGCTATTATATGGCAAATCATGTCACCTCCCTGTGGAGCTTGAACACAAAGCTTTTTGGGCTACTAAACTCCTAAACCTTGACTCTGAAGCAGCAGGTGAGAAAAGGTTGTTGCAGCTAAATGAGCTGGATGAATTTAGGCTAGAAGCCTATGAAAGTGCCAAGATATACAAGGAAAAAGCCAAGAGGTGGCATGATAAAAAGGTCATGAAGAAAGAATTCAAACTAGGGCAGCAAGTACTTTTGTACAACTCACGGCTCAAGATATTCCCTGGCAAGCTTAAATCTAAGTGGACTGGTCCATATTTGGTAACCAAGGTTTTTCCTTATGGAAGTATTGAATTGCTAGATGAAGCAACAAAGAGTCAATTCACAGCAAATGGTCACAGAGCAAAGCTGTACTTAGGAGGACATCGGGACAAGGAAAAAGAGGTTCAGAGCTTACAATGTCCTTGAAGCAAAAATGAAGAATGTCAAGCTAGTGACATTAAAAGAGCGCTTGTTGGGAGGTAACCCAACCTGAGGTAGTCATTTTCTTTCAATGCTAGTTCAATGAAAAGATTAAGTGGATTCACCTGCAGTGCAATGAGCTAAGTTTGGTGTCACACACCAAAATAATTTAAATGAGAATGAAGGATTTTAAGTTTGGTGTTCCACCAAAAATCTAATTTAAAAACACATTCTCACCTTCTGCATAAAGGGTTGCTAGTTCCAAGCAATCAGATGAATCATTTAATCATTGTTTGCTTCTACTTTGTAGTTTTATTATTTTTAGCTAAGACACTAGGAATTCACATATGATCAACTCGATGCATCAAAGGTAGTGGCAAGGGACTAAGTTTGGTGTTCACACACCAAAGTAAGTTCAAAAGCCCACAAGAAGGTCCTACACACTAACTAGTTATCTAAGGGCTTGAGAAACAAGCAACTTCCCTTAACTCTGCAGGGATTCAAACACTTTCTCGGGAGGGCTTCACACCATCAGTCGAGAGTAAGAAGAAGAAGCCACCAAAAGGTTGTATTGACACTTAACTCCATCAGCATGCAATTTTTCTAAATTTGAAGTTTGCATATGCCCATCTTAGCAGTAACTGTTAGTTCAGTAGTTATGCATCTTGAATATTATTGTCAATAAGAATGCTAGTCTAAGTATACTTGTGTGTTTACTTTCACTTAACTAATGCATGCTTTGTCCCCTGCATCTTTTCAATTCAATAAAAGAAATATTTGAAACATGGAGTAAGATGGTTCATTGCTAGCTAGAAGTCAAATAATAGTAAGTGGTGGCATGTATGTGTGATTGTGTGGCAACTCACTATTAGTGAATAAAAGGAATAGACTGTTCTCTTTTTAAGAAGAAAGTAGTTCACTGTCTATGGATCTCAACAAAATAAAAGTCCTTGAATGAAAAGAAAAACAAAAAGAGAAAAGAAAAAGCCAAAAGTGGCAACAGAACAAAAGAAAAAAAAAACAAAAGAAACAAAGCTAGACACCAATAGCTTGAACCTTAGAATATATGCCTGTGGTTTCTTTGTACTAGGATCTGCTTGGATTATTAAGTTCTTTGGAGTGCATCAACACTTGGTAACTTGGGTTAACTAACCCGGGATTATCAACTGAAAGTCCACTATCAAGAGCAACCTGGCTACAAGACATTTAGTAACCCAGAGAGGTGCTGGGCATCAATATTCTAAGAAGGCATGTGAGCCAAGTGTCTAAAGTGAATAATGTGTCAAGCATAAATAAAGAAAAGAGCTTGTTACACATGACACTGAACTAAAGTTTATAAAGAAAAGAATTCAGTAAACAAGGACAAAGGAATAATGAGAGGTCATAGCAGTGTGTTGCTTGATGCTTAGAGAGAACTTTCTGAAGTGAGTAGTTACATATCTACATAAAACCCCATGAGCTACCAATAATACTCTGCTAACATGAGCATTCTCTTTTGTTTTCATTCTTTCTTCTTAATAATTCTGTTCTTGCTTGGGGACAAGCAAGTTTTAAGTTTGGTGTTGTGATGACAAGTCATCTTAGCCTAGTTTCACCAGTCTTTTTCTTTGTTTTCATTTAGTTTCATGCACTTTCTTAAGCCATAAGTAAGTCAATTGGGTTGAATTTCATGTTTCCTTTGATTCAATCAACCATGGATAAATTGATGCATTTTCATGAGTTTTTGTGCCATAATTGCTCATATGACAAGAAGAAGAACAACTCTCATGATTATGGCATAGCTTTGATACAATTGTTGATTGATGATAGGTGAAACAAAGCTTGGAAGAAGGTTGCAAGAATGGGCTTGAAAAGAGGGATTCACGTTTGAGCTAACGTTTGCCTCAAACGTTAACTCAAACGTGAGAAGCAGATGAAGAACACCCTGGAGAAGAGCCAACGTTTGCCTCAAACGTTGATGCAAATGTTGGCTGAAGAAGAAGCAAGGGAAGGCAAAGTTTACGCCAACGTTTGCCTCAAACGTGAGGTCAAACGTTGGCGCCAATTTAGCATGAAGAATAGTCCCTGATTGATGATTTAATTGAGCCACGTTTGCGCCAACGTTTGCCTCAAACGTTGGGCCAAACGTTGGCCAAAGGAGTAGCATGGGAGAACCACGTTTGAGCTCACGTTTCACCTCAAACATTGAGCCAAACGTGGATGACAGCAAGTGGCCGAGCTGCATAATGCCACACACGAAGACGTTTGAGTCAACATTTGCCTCAAACATTGACTCAAACGTGAATGGTTCATGGCCCGGTTCACAAGTAGATTTCTTCCCAACACCAAGAGCAATCAACGGAGGCTACTGTCAACCCAATTCCATCAAGACTAAAGGCCCAGTTCAAGGCTTAATGATCATTTGAAGAAAGTGTATAAATAGCTTAGGATTTGAAGTTTTAAGGGAGCTTTTTCCTTTTTAGTTTTTACTGAGTGATTTTGGGGAGAGCTTTCCTTTTAGTTTTGCTGAGTAGTTTTTGGAGAGCTTTTGGGGTTTTGAGCTATTTGGAGATTTTGAGTCTTGGGTGTTGAAGAATTGAGGAAATTCTGTTTCAATCTCACCTTGAGATCTCTCTGTTTTCTTTACTACACTTTTTGAGAAATCAATATTTGAATTCCTTTCTTCTACCGCTTGATCTTACTTTTCTTGCAATTGAATTCTAAATTTGGATCTAGGAAGGCATTGAGATCTAGACTTGGTTATCTAGTCTCTTGGGTCCTGAGATCTACATCTTTCAATTTCAATTTCCTTGTTTCGTTGCTATACCAAGCTTATTGTTATTGTCATTTGAGATCCGGTTTGATTGAATCCACATTTTATATTCCTGCTTGTTGCAATTTACTTTTCCTTGTTTAATTTCTGTAATCCCAATTCCCAACTCCTTTTATAATTTAAGCAATTTACATTTATTGCACTTTAAGATTCTGCAATTTACATTTCTTGCATTCTAAGTTTCTGCCATTTAATTTCTCATTCTTTAAGATTCAGCTCTTTTTCTTTTTTTGTTCCCTTTAATTTCCTGCAAATCACCCACTCCCCTTTACATTCTATGCAATTTAATTCCTGTCATCACAATTTCACACAATCAACACTTGTTTGCTTGACTAATTCAACCACTAAACTAAAGTTGCTCAATCCTTCAATCCTTGTGGGATCGACCTCACTCCCGTGAGTTTTATTACTTGATGCGACCCGGTACACTTGCCGGTGAGTTTTGTGTCGGATTGTTTTCCGCACATCACTACACAAACATTTAGAAAACTATTTGTCCAAAGGCTTCTTGGCAACATCAACACGTAGTGAAAGAGGGCGAGTCCGAAGAGGCACTGCATCCACTGTCCCGTCATCCCTATTTAAGATTTGGCATTCAGGATCTGATTCAGGATGAACGACCTCAGAGGAAGGAGCTGAAGAAGTCGGCATAACAGAAGCCTTGGCCACAAGCACAGTAGGAGGCTCAACATCATCATCATCAGGCAGCAACAATTTGGCCATCCTTTACAACATTATCCAGACTGAATAGAGCAAGGTCGACCTCGGGAGCAAGAACCCGAACCTGCTCCTTCAGGTTCTCATAAGCAGCATTTACGCTGCCCACAAGGTGACCCTGGAGCTCGGCATAATCAACCCGGGCAGACTCCAAATCCTCTCTAAGACGCATCACTTCCCTGTAGGTCTTGACATAGCTGTCCTTGTGCCTCAATGCTGTATCTTCAGCCAACCTCACAGAAGCCGCTAAGGCAACAGAACTAGCCTTTTCGACCTCCAACTCCTTCTCCAGCTTGGTCACCGTCGCTTGGAGTTCCTCCTTCAAACCCTTCATCCGGTCGAACTCGTGTTTAGCCTCCTCCATGAAGGCTTTGGTGGCATGAAGAGGAAGATCTTGGGCAGTTCTGTACAGGACAGCTCCCATATGCGCCATCTTAATACTACTCCGAGTTATAAAATCTAAATGGCGAAGGAGAGATACATCATCCATAGGGAGGGCACCATAAAGACCGATCTGCTGGTCGACAAAGCTAACAGCGTCGAAATCAGGCGTATCCAGATTGAAGGGCTCGACAGTTCGGGGTCTTTTGGAAGGAGGAATGACCGGAGGGTAAGAAACGGCGGCAGAAGACTGCGGAGGATCAAGTACACGGACTCGAGGAGTAGGGATCATTCTCCTCGGTCCAGGCGAACTCGACACAGATGGCTTCGGCGGAACCTGAGAGGACCTTTCCCCATCCGTCCTGGTTGAGATGTTCTGGGCCGCAGTAGCCTTTCTCGCTTTCTAGCCTTCATCGATTCATTATTCTTAGCCATTTCTGAAAAATGAAGAACAAACAGCTTTACAAACCAGAAAAAGAAGAAGGCAGCAAAAAAAAAAAAAGAAACAAAATATATCAAGTAAATACCTAATGCAGTTCGGATAAGGGAGGGGTCCCCCAAAGATTTTTTAGTGTCCAAATGAGGAGGTTCCCCCCAAATGTCCTCCAAAACAGTTACAAAGGCCTGCTCGACCTCGTCCAACATCTCCCAGGTGTATCGGGATACCACTACATTTTTCTGCCACTCTAAAGGAAAGCGGGGTTCGTCATTCTCATCCAGAAAGAAAGGCCGAGCTCCTTCAACAGCCCGAACCTTAAAGAAGTAATTCTTAAAATCCCGAAAGGATTCATCATACATAGAAAAAACCTTGTGCCCCTGGGCAGACCTAAAAGAAATCCAAGAAGCCTTCTTCTTGGTAGTCCCAGGCTTGGTCAACACAAAAAGATACAAAAAGAGAGTTTGAGAAGGAGTAACATCAAATTCTCGACAAACCAACTGAAAAATCTTGATAAAACCCCAAGAGTTTTGGTGAAGCTGAGAAGGGGCAACATTACAGGACCATAACAGGTCAGTTTCGAAAGAAGTAAAGGGAAGAGTGATGTTCATTTGACTAAAAAAAAATCATATGCATAGAAAAAGGGATGCTCCCCCTAAGTCAGAATAGGGAAGCAAACCCTATCGTCAGAATCAGATGCTACCAACTCGTAACTGTTCTCATGATCTCCACTGCTACAAATTCGATGATGTTTTCTAAGCTCTATGCAAAATTCAGAATTGGCTAAAGAAACACACCGTAACACAAGGGAGTCCAGCCAATCAGACATCCCCTCAGGAACCTTAGAAGACGCCTCGACAATAGTTTTGTGAGAAGACATGGCCAACTAGCCCTACAAACAAGAAAAGAAGATTGGATTACTAAAAAACATCCCAGACGAAACCAAAACAACTCGGCCAACATAACCCAGCGCAATACAAGCAACAAAAGGAAACCCTAGGATCCACATCAAAAAAGATCCAGGGGTATCCTTTGGAGAACAAAGATTCAGGAAAACCTACAAGCTCACATACATCCTAACAGAAAAACAATAAACCCCTCTTTTGATCTGCAACTAAAGCGACACTCCAAAAAGAAAGATACGAGCCACAAATCGAGCAAAGTCATCAAAATAAACTACCTTCCAGACTCACCATCCCAGTTGCAATCAACAAAATATCATCAAAGACACAACCTTGTCCTCAGAGAAATAAAATCCCCCCGAACAAACGATGTAAAGTCAAAACAAGCACCGATCTTCTTTTACAAAAGTTCAGCAGCAAAAAAAGCTACCAATAGGGCAAAAATCAAGGGGCAATCTTTGCAGAAGTAAACAAATGCAATTTTCGAGTATCAAAAAACAACCAGAAGCAAACAGCAAAACATGCAAAGCCCTAAAAAGCCTCCACAGAAGTACTAGGAGTACGCATAAAGACGAAAAGGAAGCCAAAAAATATATCACAGTGACGAACAAACACAGGACTACAAAAAGGTTCAAGCTTTTCAGCATACATTCAGAATCAAAGCTTTACATGAAAAACAAGAAAGTAAGAAAAAACCAACCTGGAAAAGCAGAAAGCTTCGAGAGAAAGTTGAAGAGAGGAACAAAATCTGGAATCACCCTTCCACAGCTAGAAAGAAACAATAACCAAGCAATGTCGCAGGGAAAGAGGCAAAAACTACAAACTCCAGGCGAAAACAGAAAGAGAGAAAGAACAGGGAAGTTACGGAGAAGAGAAACCGTTTTTCTGAATGTGAAATTCAAAATAAAGAGGCTAAGAGAAACGGGGCAATTAAAACCAATTAATGAGGGTATTAAAATCCTCGCACAAAGAGCGCGCTTTCAGAAACCGTTTTTCTGAATGCAAAAGAGCGCGCTTTCAGAAGAGGAAAGGAAAACGTTCCGTATTAAAAAAGGAGAACTCTACAAAGAAAGAAGTCGACAAATGCTCAAGTTTGGCTTCACCAGAGAAGGATCGAAGTCCTAAGACTAAGACTCGACCTAAAAAAGAAAGACCGAGCTCGGGCAGGGGCACTATTCATACCCTGGGTGTAAAACTGCTATTTTATGGTTTATATTGTGTTTAATTGTGTGGTCTTATCATGATCCTGACCCACTTATTCACTAAAATAGCATGCATTTATATTTCCTTCCTGAAATTATTACATGAGTGAAAATTGCTTCTTAGAGACTTTTAATTATACATTTTACTTCTCCTTTATTCCATTCGATGCCGTGATCTGTGTGTTAAGCGTTTCAGGCTTTATAGGGCAAGAATGAGTTGGAGATTGGAAAGGAAGCTAGCAAAAATGGAAGGAACATAAGAAATTTAGGAGATGACCAGCGAGAAGTGACGCGGCAGCATGGACAACGCGACCGCGCGGAGAAGATCAAATCGTAGTGACGCAGTTCATGGATGACGCGACCGCGCGAAATGGAAAAGCACGAGTGACGCGGAGGCGTGGACGATGCGTCCGCGTGGCAAAGCAGAAACGCGAATGACGTGTCCGCATGAGCGACGCGATCACGTGACGTGCGCGATCTGCATAATTTACAGATTCGCTGGGGGCGATTTCGGGCCCTATTTTGACCCAGTTTTCGGCCCGGAACAGCAGACTAGAGCCAGAGAACAAACTGAAACCAAAGAGAACATTCATTCTACACAGTTTTAGTTTTTAGATCTAGTTTTACTCCTCCTCTAGGTTTTCTCTCTACACATTCATAGTTCTTAGGATTTTAGTTTCTCTAGCTTTTTGCATTGGGATATTGAGAAGAGTTATTACCTCATCAAGACTTCGTCATTCTAGTTCGTTTTCTTTACTTGGCTTACTCTTCCATGTTCCTTGCTTGTTTAATTTTACCATTAGAATATTTTTAGGATTATTTAATACAAGGATCACTTTTATTTTTAATTGATTATTTTTCAATTTTTATTTACAATGTTTTTCTTCAATTCCTTTTCATATGCTATGAATTTTACCTTCACAATGAGTGAGTAGTTCCCTAACTTGATGGGGAGTTGAATGAAAGGAACCCTTGAATTGTAAGGTTCAAGAGAAAGATTGTAATTGGGTTATTGTTGGATTGCTCTCTAATTCCTGACACCAATCCTCCCCAGAGTGGATTGAGACTTGTGAATAGAACAACATTCCAACTGGTTTTACCTTCCTTTACTTAGTAAAGGATAACTAAACAAAATAACTCTCAATTGTCAATTAATCTTAAGAATGTTCCATCAAGAATAGGGCTTCCATGTAATCAACTCCCAGTCAAGGCTTTTATTTACATTATTCAATTTCATCAATTTAATTTCCTGTTTACTCAACTCAACCCTTTTCAAAAACATCTGATTAGTAAAATAGCGCTCTTTCCTGCAACTCATTGGGAGACGACCTGGGATTCATACTCCCAGTATTTTAAATTTCAATTTTCTGTGACACCTTTCTAAATTGAGCGGTGGATCTCTGGCGAGTTAAGAACTATACTTGCAATGCATATATTCTAATAATTTTTAATTCACCAATTTCTGACCGCATCACTAGGTCGAGCTACCCGACCCAGGATGTTTAGCGACAAGGCGACCGATCTCGACAGGTCCGACTATCCGACCTCTTCTCAAAGAACTCGGCCAAACTGCCAGGAAAGCCCAGTAAAGGGCCCAAATAGAGGAACACGACCCAAATCCAAAGGCAGTCCAAGCCTATAGAGATAAAGGCGGTTCCCTTGAAGATAAGCTGACCTCACCCAAAGATAAGATAAGATAAGATAAGATAACTAACTTATCTTATATAAAAAGGTCAGCCCACGCTATTATAAATACACTGGAGCACCCAGGTATAACTCATACTCTGATTCTACTAAAAACCTGCTCAATACCCTTACTAACTTAAGCATCGGAGTCCCTTGCAGGTACTACCACCCTCTGGTGACAACGGATCAGCAACGTAGCAGTCCAACAAGTCGGACACGACTACTCCGGCCACCATCCACTAACCGGACACATTATCTCCGACCAGTATAGAAGATCTCATCTGAGATCAACCTACAGTTTCAGGTAACCCTTGGAACACCTACTCAGGATACAATCAAATCCCGATGTACCCACCCGACCAAGAAAAAATTTCATTCTTAACCCCAAAAGCAAACTATTGCTACATCGTCATGCCTTTTGGACTCAAAAACACGGAAGCTACTTATCAGAGATTAATGAATAAGGTTTTTGCAGACCACATCGGGAAAATCATGGAAGTCTATGTGGACGACATGTTAACACAAAGTGAAGAGACGTCACTGTCCGACCTCACCCAAGTATTCGACACTATAAGAAGGCATGGCATACGGCTTAACCCGGCAAAATGCACCTTCGCAGTAGAAGCTGGCAAATTCTTGGGTTTTATGCTCACACAAAGAGGAATCGAAGAAAATCCGGATAAATGCCAGGCCATACTCGATATGAAGAGCCCAACTTGCGTCAAAGAGGTACAACAACTCAATGGAAGATTGGCAGCCTTGTCCAGATTTCTAGCTGGATCAGCAATAAGATCTCTCCCCTTCTATGCCACTCTAAGGAAGGGAAAGAGGTTCGAATGGACAACGGAATGTGAGCAGGCCTTCCAAGATTTCAAAAAGTTCCTGGTGCAACCTCCTATCCTAACTCGGCCACGGGAGGGAGAACCTCATGTATTATACCCCACAGTAGGAAGTTGGGCAATAGCCTCAGCATTGGTCTGAGAAGACGACTGTGGGCAACTACCTATATACTTCATCAGCAAAGCACTACAAGGATCTGAACTAAATTATCAAAAAATAGAAAAATTTGCCTATGCTCTCATACTAACATCTCGACGACTTTGTCCATATTTCCAAGCCCATATTATCAGGGTTCGGACCAACCAGCCAATAAAAGGCATTCTGCAGAAAACAGATTTAGGAGGAAGAATCTTACAATGGGCAGTCGAGTTGTCTGAATTTGACCTTCAATATAAAGCTCGGACAGCCATCAAATTGTAATATTTGGCCGACTTCATTACAGAATTTACAGACACCCCAGAAATCCCTACAGAATGGAATCTCTATGTAGATGGTTCCTCAAACAAAACTAGAAGCAGTGCAGGTGTGATAATTGAAAGTGACCAGGGAACTCAAATCGAATTTTCCCTCAAATTCGGGTTCCCTGCCTCAAACAACCAAGCTGAGTATGAGGCACTACTGGCTGGTTTGAAGCTCGCTAAGGAGGTTGGAGCACAAAAGTTCAGCATCTTCAGCGACTCACAGGTGGTCACTTCACAAATAGCAGGGAGCTACCAAGCCAAGGACCCCACCATGAAAAAGTACTTGGACAAAACCAGGGAACAACTCAGACAACTCGGGTAATATGAGGTCCGCCACATACCCCGAGAATAAAATGCCCGAGCTGATACACTCTCAAATCTAGCCAGTACCAAACCAAAGGGCAATAAATACTACAGAATGCTCGAGTTGATGCACTCTCATCCAAGAAATACTGCAAAACACGTCAATCTCGGAAGAAGAAAAAGTCTTAGCCATAACAGGTCTGGATCAAGGATGGATGAATCCCATAATTAACTACCTCAAAATAGAAACACTCCCCATAGATAAGAAGGAGGCAAATAGGTTAAAACGGGAGGCACAATACTACACTATCATAAACAATACTCTATACAAAAGAGGGATTTCAATACCATTGTTAAAGTGTGTGCCGACTTCCAACACAAAGGAAGTTTTAGAAGAAGTACACGGTGGGATCTGTGGCAATCATCTCGGAGCGCAGGCACTTACCAAAAAAGTACTCCGGGCCGGATTTTATTGGCCAACTCTACACAAAGAAGCCACAGAGTTCGTAAAGACGTGCCCACCATGTCAGAAACATGCCAACTTTCACATCGCCCTGCCAGAGGAGCTCATCAGTGTAACATCACCCTGGCCATTCGCAAAATGGGAACTCGACCTTCTCGGACCTTTCCCTCAGGGATCAGGACAAGTCAAATTCCTCATAGTAGGGGTGGACTATTTCACAAAATGGATCGAGGTAGAACCTCTAGCTAATGCCACTGCTCAAAGAAGTCAAAAATTCCTATATAGAAATATTGTTACAAGGTTTGGGATTCCATACTCCATCACCCAAGCCAATGGACAAGCAGAAGCTGCTAACAAAGTCATATTAGCCGGGTTAAAACGGAGATTACAGGATGCAAAGGGAGCTTGGGCTGAAGAGCTCCCACAAGTCCTATGGGCATATCGGACAAACCCACACTCCACTACAAAGGAATCACCCTTCCAATTAGCTTACAGAATGGAGGCAATGATCCTAGTGGAGGTCAAAGAAGGGTCAGCAGGAGTGATCCACTACAATGAAGAGGCCAACTCCCAACTTCAAAGGAAAGAACTCGACCTACTTCCAAAAATCCGAGAAAGAGCTCGGATCAGGGAAGAGGCATTAAAACGTCAAATGGCTTCAAGATACAATCAAAAGGTAGTACCGCGAAGTTTTGTCAAGAACGACCTCATCCTAATTCGAAATGATATCGGAACAACTCGACCTGGAGAAGGAAAAATGGCAGCAATCTGGAAAGGACCCTACCGAGTCATAGAAGTACTTGGAAAAGGGCTACTACAGACTGTCCGAACTCGAAGGGCGAGAGCTTCCCAGGTCAGGGCACTCTTGTAAGTTAGGAAGGTATTATAGTTAGAAGTAATAAGGATCTTAGGATAAGGTGTACTCTTTTTCCTGAAAAGGTTTTTTAATGAAGCGCCAAGTCAAGATTCATAAAATACCTAACTTAGAAGAGTAAAACTCCCACATGTATATATTTGCATATTTTATATTAAAAGTTTTTCTTGTGTTCCTACAAATTCTTTATCAAGACGCATTAATCTGAAACACAAAAATTAATCGCCCGATTGTAAAGCTACAGATCGGCAGAAAGTGAAAATCAAATTCACTGCACGATCACGATAAAGACCAACAAAGATGAAAACCAAATTCATCAAAAGGTCGACCAAACGGGGATCAATCCCAATTTCTACAAAATCGGCAAAGATGAAAACAGAATAATGCAAGAAGTTATCGAAAGTGATCCATAGAAAGGACTTGACGAGGTCTTAATAAAATGGATTGCTAAAAATAACTAAAAGACCGGCCGACGTAAAGAAGTCGGACCAGTCGACCACAATAACCTAAGTTATAAAAAGTAAATCCCTGGAAAAAGGTCTGGCCATCCCTAAAAAAGAGGATTACTAAAATAACTTAGAAAGGGCCCGGCATGATGAAGTCGTCCCAGAACATAAAGTTATAAAAGTAATCCCTGAAAGAGACCTGAACAAGGTCCAAAAAAGAGGATTACTAAAATAACTTAGAAAGGGGCCGACATGATGAAGTCGGCCCAGAACATAAAGTTATAAAAGTAGTCCCTGAAAGAGACCTGAACAAGGTCCAAAAAAAAGGATTACCAAAATAACTTAGAAGGGCTCGACATGATGAAGTCAGCCCAGAACATAAAGTTATAAAAGTAGTCCCTAAAAGAGACCTGAACAAGGTCCAAGAAAGAGGATTACTAAAATAACTTAGAAGGGCCCGACATGACGAAGTCGGCCCAAAACATAAAGTTATAAAAGTAATCCCTGAAAGAGACCTGAACAAGGTCCAAAAAAGAGGATTACTAAAATAACTTAGAAGAGACCGACATGATGAAGTCGGCCTCCCACAAACAAGTTATAAAAAGTATTCCCTAAAAGAGACCTGACAGAGGTCCAAAAAGAGGATTACTAGAAATAACTTAGAAGGGACCAACGTAAGGAAGTTGGCCCAAAAACTAAAACGTTATAAGAAGTAATCCCTAAAAGAGATCTGACAAAGGTCCAAGAAAGAGGATTACCAGAGATAACTTGGAAGGGACTAACATGATGAAGTCGGCCCGATCATGATGCCAAAGCTAAAGGTAAATCCATGGAAGAGACCTAACAAAGGTCCAAACAAAACGGATTACTAGAAATAACTTCAGGCCAAAGTGAGGAAGTCAGCATACAAGTTGGACCCAAACATCCACGACCTCAAAAGAATCAAGCTACAAGTATGAAAATACAAAGGCAATCAAAAGAGGTCGGACAAGAAGGCTCCAATATTCCTAAAAAACCTAAAAGATATCAGACAGGTGCAGAGACCACCAAGTTATAATAATAACGAGAACTCAAGAGGCCACCAAAAAGTCAGCCCCAAGAGCTTGAGAAACTACTTTGTTTTTTCAAAATAAGTTGCTAACAGAAAAGCAATTAAAGGTGTCCAGCAGTTAGATACCACGAATTACAAAACATAAAAAGTTCAAAGCCCACAAGCCGGGCTATATACAAAAACATCCAAAGACAAATCATAGAGAGTTTCCAGTCACAACATCATGAGGCAAAGGAGGACGAGTCTGAAGAGGCACCGCATCTACCGTCCCATCATCCCGGTTCAGGACCTGACAATCGAAATCCGACTCGGGATGATGAAGGAGTTGAAGAAGTGGGCACAAAGCTTTGGCGGCGGGCACAGAAGGAGGTTCGACATCATCATCATCAGGGTTATCAGGGACAATTTTACCATCCTTCATAATGTTGTCTAAGCTGAAGAGAGTAAGGTCGAGCTCGGGTGCAAGAACCCAAACCTGCTCCTTCAGGTTCTCATAAGCAGCATTTACGCTGCCTACAAGGTGACCCTGGAGCTCGGCATAATCAGCTCGGGCAGACTCCAAATCCTCCCTGAGACGCATCATTTCCCTATAGGTCGTGACATAGCTCTCCTTGTGCTTCAATGCCGTGTCTTCAGCCAACTTTGCAGAAGCCACCAAGGAAATAGAACTAGTCTTTTCACCCTCCAACTCTTTCTCCAACTTGCTCACCTTCACCTCAAGCTCCTCCTTCAAACCCTTCATCCGGTCGAACTCCAACTTAGCTTCCTCCATAAAGGCCTTCGTAGCATGAATGGGAAGATCCTGGGCAGTCCGATATAAAGCCGCCCCCATGTGTGCCATCTTGTTGCTGCTCCGAGTAATAAAGTCCAGATGGCGAAGAAGAGAAACATCGTCAGTAGGGATGGTACCATAAGGACCAATTTGTTGGTCCACAAACTCGACAGCATCAAAATCAGGGGCATCAAGGTTAAAGGGCTCAGCTGTTTTTTATTTTTTCGGAGGAGGAGCGCCGGTAGGAGAAGAGGTAGCAGCAGAAGGCTGTGGAGGATCGACCAAATGAACCCGAGGGGTAGGAATCATCCCCTAGATCCAGGAGAGCTCGGTACCGATGGCTTGGGCAAAGCATGAGAAGATCCTTCCCCGGCCACCTTGGCCGAGATGTTTAAGGCTGCAGTCGCTTTCCTCGCCATTTTGAAAGCCCTCACATAATCATTGTTTTTAACCATCTCTAGAAAAAACACAACAAAAACCCAGTTACAAATTGAGAGAAAAAGAACAAGCTCGACAAAAATGAATACAAGACAACCCCTACCCAGCTCAGCTCGGAGAAGCGATGGATCCCCTAAAAACCTTTTTGTGTCAAGATAAGGAGGCTGTCCCCAGTTCTCCTCCAACACGTTAACAAAGGCCTGTTAGACCTTGTCCAACATCTCCCACATATACCTCGACACTACAACATTCTTTTGCCACTCTAAAGGAAAGGCGGGCTCGTCATTCTCATCCAGAAAAAAGGGGTGAGCTCCTTCAACAGCTCGAACCTTAAAGAAATAATTCTTGAAGTCTCTAAAAGACTCATCATACATCGAAAAAACTTTCTTTCCTTAGGTAGACCGAAAAGAAACCCAGGAAGCTTTCTCTTTGGCAGAAATCCCAGGCTTGGTCAAAATGAGAAGGTAAAGAAAGAGAGTTTGAGAAGGCTTAACATCCAATTCATGACATAACAACTGGAAAATCTTAACAAAACCCCATGAATTCGGATGAAGTTGGGATGGAGACACATTACACGACCACAACAAGTTGGTCTCAAAGGGAGTAAAGGGAAAGGTAATGTTCATTTGACTAAATAAATAGTTATAGGCATAAAAGAAGGGACGTTCCCCCTGGACTGAAGTAGGGAAACAGACCCTCTCATCAGAATCAGGTGCTACTAGCTCATAACTCTTCTCCTGCTCCCGATTACTACCAATCCTGTGATGTTTTCCCAGCTTCACACAGAATTCAGAATTTACTATAGAAACACACATCAACACGAGGGAATCCAGCCAGTCCGACATGCCTCGGGGACTCTGGAAGAGGTCTCGATAATATTTTTACGAGACGACATGGGTCAACTAAAATCCTATAGTAAGAAAACGAAAAAAGGGGTTACTAATCAAACAGCTCGGGCAAAATAAAGCGTAACTCGGGCATAAAGGGATACAACTCAAAACTAAAACGCATAAGTGTCAAGAAGGTAGACAAAGCAACAAAAGGAAACCCCAAGACCTACACTAAAGATCCAAGGGTATCCTTTGGAGGCAATTATGGAACAAAGACTCAGGAAAATCTACAAGCCTACATCTCTATACGTCCTAACAAGAAGATAATAACACTATTTCCAACAAAAGCGACACTCCGAGAAGAAAGCCACGAGCCATAAATCAAATAAAGTCATCAAAATAACCACCTCCCAAACTACAGTTTCAAGCGGAACTACCAAGCAACAAAACGTATCAAGTAGAAGTCATCAAAGACGCAACCTTTTCCAGAAATAAACAAAAGCCATTATCTCAAAAGCTACAAAACCAAATAAAAAGGCAACAAACATGAAAAGCCCTAAAAAAGCCTTTATCATCAAAGAGAAATGCCAAAAGCAGACACAAGAAGGCAAAAAAGTTAAATCTTTCAACGAACATCCAAGCAAAATCAAAACTTTACCAAGAACTGAATGCAAAATGACGAAGGAAGCAAAGAAGCAGAAAGAAGAACCAACATGGAGAAAGGAAAAAAGTTTGAATAAAATTGAAGACGGAGAGACAGAATCTGGAGTCGCCTTTCAAAGCAAAGAAAGCACCAACAATCACCAAACGGCGTTATAGAGAGAAACGCGAAAATGCAAGTCCTAGGCAAAACAGAAAGGTAGAAAGAAAAGGGGGAAGTTACAGCAAGAGAAGAGAAAACCGTTTTTGTGAAAAGTTTAAAATGAACGTGGGAGGCAAAAGAAATGGAACTTAAAGGAATTAATGAGGTAATTAAACCCTCGCGCATTCCCAAAGCAAGGAGACGCGTGTTTTCAAAGGAATGAAAATTTAAAGAAAAAACGTCCCACATTCAAAAGGAAACTCTACAAAGAAGAAGTCGACAAAATACTCAAGTTCGGCTTCACCAAAAGAAGGATCGAAGTCCTAAAACTAAAGACTCAACCTCAAAAGAAAAACCGAGCTCGAGTAGGGGCACTGTTCATACCCTGGGTCGAGTTGTCCGACCCGGGATGTTTAGCGACAAAAGCGACCGACCTCTTCAGGTCAGACTATTCGACCTCTTCTCAAAGAGCTCGGCCAAATTGCTAGGAAAGCCCAATAAAGGGCCCAGATAGAGGAACACGACCCAAATCCAAAGGCAGCCCAAGCCTATAGAGATAAGGGCGGTTCCCTTGAAGATAAAATGACTTCACTCAAAGATAAGATAAGATAGGATAACTATCTTATCCCTAGAAAGGTCATCCTCTACTATTATAAATACACTGGAGCATCCAGGTATAACTCATACTCTGATTCTACAAAAAACCTGCTTAATACCCTTGCTAACTTAAGCATCAGAGTCCCTTGCAGGTACCACCACCCTCCGGTGACAAAGGATCAGCAGCGTAGCCAGCCCAACAAGTCGGACACGACAGATCCGGCCGCCACCCACCAGCCGGACACGTCATTTCCAACCAGAACAGAAGATCTCGTCCGAGATCGACCTACAGTTTCAGGTAACCCTCGGAACACTACTGTTCATACCCTGGGTCGAGCTGTCTGACCCGGGATGTTTAGTGACAAGGCGACTGACCTCGTCAGGTCAGACTATCTGACCTCTTCTCAAAGAGCTCAGCCAAATTGCCAGGAAAGCCCAATAAAGGGCCCAGATAGAGGAACACGACCCAAATCCAAAGGTAGCCCAAGCCTATAGAGATAAGGGTGGTTCCCTTAAAGATAAAATGACTTCACTCAAAGATAAGATAAGATAAGATAACTATCTTATCCCTAGAAAGGTCATCCTCTACTATTATAAATACACTGGAGCACCCAGGTATAACATATACTCTGATTCTACAAAATACCTGCTTAATACCCTTGCTAACTTAAGCATCGGAGACCCTTGCAGGTACCACCACCCTCCGGTGATAAAGGATCAGCAGCATCGCCAGTTCAACAAGTCAGACGCGACTGCACCGGCCACCACTTACAAGTCGGACATGTCAGCGCCGATCAGCACAGACGATCTCGTTCGAGATCGACCTACAGTTTCAGGTAACCCTCGAAACATTGGCGCCGTTGCTGGGGAACCTGGATGTCATCCCATCATCATGGTGGACAACCTTGACAACGACCTCGACTCTGATCTAGAAGATAGGACGCCACATAAAAATGCGAACACTACACCAAAAGATACTCCTCAACCTAACAAAGACAAGGATTCGCCAAACATGGGAGCTATGAAAGCACTTCAGGATTGACTAAAACAACTTGAAAAAGAGGTCGAGTACCAACGCGAGACGAAGAGAAGCCTACAAAGGGAAGCTAGGCGACGCCGCGAGTTAGAGGACAATCTCTTAAAACTCGAAGCAGATCTTAAGGCCAAAAATACTCGATCCGGTCATAAAGACGACTCCTTTAAGGACTAAGACCCATTCACCAAAGAGATCATGAGGACCAAAATCCCAAAGGACTTTAAACTTCCCGACATGACTTTATACGATGGCACATTAGATCCCGGCCATCATCTCAATAATTTCAGAAGTAGAATGTACCTCACCGACGCCTCTGATGTAGTTCGCTGCAAAGCCTTCCTGACTACTTTAACAAAGACAGCAATTAAATGGTTCGACAATCTACCCCCTAGGTCCGTCTCAAGCTTCGACGACTTAGCCAAGAAGTTTCTGGCCAGATTCTCTAACCAAAAAGACAAAGCTAAGCACGCCCCAAGTCTATTAGGAATCAAGCAAGGAGATCGGGAAAGTCTCCGAAGCTACATGGAAAGATTCAACAAAGCATGTCTGGACATACAAAGTCTACCAACAGAGGCCGCCATTATGGGTCTCATCAATGGCTTGCGAGAGGGACCTTTTAGCCAATCTATATGGAAAAAACATCCCACATCTCTGAACGAAGTACAAGAACGAGCAGAGAAATATATCAACATGGGGGAAAAATCTCGACTAGGAGAGACCTCAAAATCCGGATTCTCCTACTCCTCCCGAGATAAGGATAAAGAGTCCAGAAAGAAAAAATATCAACATGGGGAAAAGATAAAAAATACCACAATTACACCCCTCTCCGGGTGTCCCTTATGGATCTTGGTGCACGAATTGTAAATCACACTTTTCACAACTCGTACCACTAACATCAAAAGGTCGACCAAACGGGGATCAAACCCAATTTCTACAAAATCGGCAAAGATGAAAATAGAATAATGCAAGAAGTTATCGAAAGTGATCCATAGAAAGGACCTGACGAGGTCTTAATAAAATGGATTGCTAAAGATAACTTAAAGACCGGCCGACGTAAAGAAGTCGGACCAGTCGAGCACAATAACCAAAGTTATAAAAAGTAAATCCCAAGAAAGAGGTCTGGCCAGCCCTAAAAAAGAGGATTACTAAAATAACTTAGAAAGGGCCCTACCTGATGAAGTCGGCCCAGAACATAAAGTTATAAAAGTAATCCCTGAAAGAGACCTGAACAAAGTCCAAAAAAGAGGATTACTAAAATAACTTAGAAAGAGCCCGACATGATGAAGTCGGCCCATAACATAAAGTCATAAAATTAATCCCTAAAGAGACCTGAACAAGGTCCAAAAAAGAGGATTACTAAAATAACTTAGAAAGGGCCCGACATGACGAAGTCGGCCCAAAACATAAAGTTATAAAAGTAATCCCTGAAAGAGACCTGAACAAGGTCCAAAAAAGAGGATTACTAAAATAACTTAGAAGAGACCGACATGATGAAGTTGGCCTCCCACAAACAAGTAAAAAGTAGTCCCTAAAAGAGACCTAACAGAGATCTAAAAAGAGGATTACTAGAAATAACTTAGAAGGGACCAACGTAAAGAAGTCGGCCCAAAAACCAAAACGTTATAAGAAGTAATCCTTAAAAGAGATCTGACAAAGGTCCAAGAAAGAGGATTACGAGAGATAACTTGGAAGGGACCAACATGATGAAGTCGGCCCGATCATGATGCCAAAGCTAAAGGTAAATCCATGGAAGAGACCTAACAAAGGTACAAACAAAACGGATTATTAGAAATAACTTCAGGCCAAAGTGAGGAAGTCGGCATACAAGTTGGACCCAAACATCCACGACCTCAAAAGAATCAAGCTACAAGTATGAAAATACAAAGACAATAAAAAGAGATCGGACAACAAGGCTCCAACATTGCCAAAAAACCTAAAAGATATCAGACAGGTGCAGAGGCCACCAAGTTATAATAATAACGAGAACTCAAGAGGCCACCAAAAAGTCAGCCCCAAGAGCTTGAGAAACTACTTTGTTTTTTCAAAATAAGTTGCTAACAGAAAAGCAACTAAAGGTGTCCAGAAGTTAGATACCACGAATTACAAAACATAAAAAAGTTCAAAGCCCACAAGCCGGGCTATATACAAAAACATCCAAAGACAAATCATAGAGAGTTCCCAATCACAGCATCACGAGGCGAAGGAGGACGAGTCTGAAGAGGCACCGCATCTACCATCCTATCATCCCGTTTCAGGACCTGACAATTGAAATCCGACTCGGGATGACCAACCTCAACTGAAGGAGTTGAAGAAGTCGGCGCAACAGAAGCTTTGGTGGCGGGCACAAGAGGAGGTTCGACATCATCATCACCAAGGTCATCAGGGACAATTTTACCGTCCTTCACAATGTTGTCCAAGCTGAAGATAGTAAGGTCGAGCTCGGGTGCAAGAACCCGAACCTGCTCCTTCAGGTTCTCATAAGCAGTATTTACGCTGCCTACAAGGTGACCTTGGAGCTCGGCATAATCAGCTCGGGCAGACTCCAAATCTTCCCTGAGATGCATCATTTCCCTATAGGTTGTGACATAGCTCTCCTTGTGCTTCATCGCCGTGTCTTCAGCCAACTTTGCAGAAGCCGCCAAGGTAATAGAACTAGTCTTTTCACCCTCCAACTCTTTCTCCAACTTGGTCACCTTCACCTCAAGCTCCTCCTTCAAACCCTTCATCCGGTCAAACTCCAACTTAGCCTCCTCCATAAAGGCCTTCGTAGCATGAATGGGAAGATCCTGGGCAGTCCAATATAAAGCTGCCCCCATGTGTGCCATCTTGATGCTGCTCCGAGTAATAAAGTCCAGATGGTGAAGAAGAAAAACATCGTCAGTAGGGATGGTACCATAAGGACTAATTTGTTGGTCCATAAACTCGACAGCATCAAAATCGGGGGCATCAAGGTTAAAGGGCTCAGCTGTTTTTTGTTTTTTCGGAGGAGGAGCACCGGTAGGAGAAGAGGTAGCAGCAGAAGGTTGTGGAGGATCGACCAAATGAACCCGAGGGGTAGAATCATCCTCCTCGGTCCAGGAGAGCTCGGTACCAATGGCTTGGGCAAAGCATTAGAAGATCCTTCCCCGGCCACCTTGGCCGAGATGTTTAGGGCTGCAGTCGCTTTCCTCGCCTTTTTGAAAGTCCTCATGGAATCATTGTTTTTAACCATCTTTGGAAAAAACACAGCAAAAACCCAGTTACATATTGAGAGAAAAAGAACAAGCTCGACAAAAATGAAAACAATACGAAAACAAGACAACCACTTCCCAGCTCAGCTTGGAGAAGTGAGGGATCCCCTAAAAACCTTTTTGTGTCAAGATAAGGAGGCTGTCCCCAGTTCTCCTCCAACACATTAACAAAGGCCTGTTCGACCTCGTCCAACATCTCCGACGTATACCTCGACACTACAACATTCTTTTGCCACTCTAAAGGAAAGGCGGGCTCGTCATTCTCATCCAGAAAAAAGGGGCGAGCTCCTTCAACAGCTCGAACCTTAAAGGAATTATTCTTGAAGTCTCTAAAAGACTCTTCATACATCAAAAAAACTTTCTTTCCTTGGGCAGACCAAAAAGAAACCCAGGAAGCTTTCCTTTTGGCAGAAATCCCAGGCTTGGTCAAAAGGAAAAAGTAAAGAAAGAGAGTTTAAGAAGGCTTAACATCCAATTCCTGATATAACAACTGGAAAATCTTAACAAAACCCTATAAATTCGGATGAAGTTGGGATGGAGACACATTACACGACCACAACAAGTTGGTCTCAAAGGGAGTAAAGGGAAAGGTAATGTTCATTTGACTAAAGAAATAGTCATAGGCATAAAAGAAGGGACGTTCCCCTTGGACTGAAGTAGGGAAACAAATCCTCTCATCAGAATCAGGTGCTACTAGCTCATAATTCTTCTCCTGCTCCCGATTACTACAAATCCTGTGATAGTTTCTTAGCTCCACACAGAATTTAGAATTTACCATAGAAACACACATCAACACGAGGGAATCCAGCCAGTCCGACATGCCCTCGGGGACTCTGGAAGAGGTCTCGACAATATTTTTGCGAGACGACATGGGTCAACTAAAATCCTACAGTAAGAAAAGGAAAAAAGGGGTTACTAATCAAGCAGCTCGGGCAAAATAAAGCGCAACTCGGGCATAAAGGGATACAACTCAAAACTAAAATGCATAAGTGTCAAGAAGGTAGACAAAGCAACAAAGGGAAACCCCAGGACCTACACTAAAGATCCAGGGGCATCCTTTGGAGGCAATTATGGAACAAGGACTCAGGATAATCTACAAGCCTACATCTCTACACGTCCTAACAGGAAGATAATAACACTATTTCCAACAAAAGTGACACTCCGTGAAGAAAGCCACGAGCCATAAATCAAATAAAGTCATCAAAATAACCACCTCCCAAACTACAGTTTCAAGCGGAACTACCAAGCAACAAAATGTATCAAGTAGAAGTCATCAAAGACGCAACCTTTTCGAGAAATAAACAAAAGCCATATCTCAAAAGCTACAAAACCAAATAAAAAGGCAACAAACATGAAATGCCCTAAAAAAGCCGTTATCATCAAAGAGAAATTCCAAAAGCAGACATAAGAAGGCAAAAAGGTTCAATCTTTCAACGAACATCCAAGCAAAATCAAAACTTTACCAAGAACTAAATGCAAAACGACGAAGGAAGCAAAGAAGCATAAAGAAGAACCAACCTGGAAAAAGGAGAAAAGTTTGAATAAAATCAAAGAAGGAGAGACAGAATCCGGAGTCGCCTTTCAAAGCAAAGAAAGCACCAACAATCACCAAATGGCGTTACAGAGAGAAACACGAAAATGCAAGTCCTAGGCAAAACAGAAAGGTAGAAAGAAAAGTGGGAAGTTACAGTAAGAGAAGAGAAAACCGTTTTTATGAAAAGTTAAAAATGAACGTGGGAGGCAAAAGAAACGGAACATTAAAGGAATTAATGAGGTAATTAAACCCTCGCGCATTCCCAAAGTAAGGAGATGCGCATTTTCAAAGGAATGAAAATTTAAAGAAAAAACGTTCCACATTAAAAAGGAAACTCTACAAAGAAGAAGTCGACAAAATACTCGAGTTCGGCTTCACCAAAAGAAGGATCGAAGTCCTAAAACTAAAGACTCGACCTCAAAAGAAAGACCGAGCTCGAGCAAGGGCACTGTTCATACCCTGGGTCGAGTTGTCCGACCCGGGATGTTTAGCGACAAAAGTGACCGACCTGTTCAGGTCAGACTATCCGACCTCTTCTCAAAGAGCTCGGCCAAATTACCAGAAAAGCCCAATAAAGGGCCCAGATAGAAGAACACGACCCAAATCCAAAGGCAGCCCAAGCCTATAGAGATAAGGGCAGTTCCCTTGAAGATAAGATGACTTCACTCAAAGATAAGATAAGATAAGATAACTATCTTATCCCCAGAAAGGTCATCCTCTACTATTATAAATACACTGAAGCACCCAGGTATAACTCATACCCTGATTCTACTAAAAACCTACTTAATACCCTTGCTAACTTAAGCATCGGAGTCCCTTGCAGGTACCACCACCCTCTGATGACAAAGGATCAACAGTGCAGCAGTCCAACAAGTCGAACACGACAACTCTAGCCGCCACCCACCAGCCGGACACGTCCCCTCCAACTAAAATAGAAGATCTCGTCCGAGATCGACCTATAGTTTCAGGTAACCCTTGGAACAGGATCAAAATCGGCTAAGCTAGAATTCGGTTGAGACCGAGTCATCAAACTTGAGAGTCATAGCACAAATACAAAAGAAATTTAAACTATAGCTAAATATTGAAAGAAAGTAAACTATCTACAATATTCACATATTCACATAACCAATATCAAGGCATATGTTGCAACCATTCCCCGGCAACGGCGCCAAAAATTTGATGGTACTCAGGGTTGCATCGCTAAAGAATTTCTCAATAAAGTTGCGTTGCAAGTATAGCTCTACCAACAATAATCCTCGAGAATCAAATTTAGAAAGGGAATTGGTTGTCACAAGTTCACCCCCAATTAAAAATAACCGAAGTATTCAAACCTTGGGTCGTTGACGTTGGGATTTTTGCCAGTAAAGAATTTCATAAAAACAGTCGTGTTGTAGATATAGTATCTAAACCAACAAAAATCCCTTCGTACAAACATTTTGCTTGTCACAAGTAACAAACCCCTTTTAAAATTGATAACCGAGTATTTAAACCTCAGGTCGTCTTCTCAAGGAATTGCAGGGAGGTATGTTCTTATTATTGGTTATGAGTCTTGTAAGGTAGGGGTTTTAGAAAGTAGGGAAGCAGTATGTTGAATGATAAGAAAAATAAAATAATAATAATAAAATAAACTCTTGGCAAGGTATTAGAAATTAGAGGTCCTATCCTAGCTATCCTTATCAATGATGATGAGAATTGAATCTTAATTCCACTTTGTTAACCTTTGCTAAACAAAGGAAGGTTAAGTGGACTGATTAGCTTGATTCTCAGGTCCTAGTCCAATCAGAATCTGCCAATTTCAACCACTGTTTTATTTGACAGCTCAAGTGTTACCAATTACTTGACCCAAGCCAAAGAGGGAAGAAATTCTACTTGAATGAAAATAATTTGGATAAATTGAGAATTTTAATAAATTAAAGAAAGCAATCATAAATCTGAAAAGACCTCAAATAACATTAATTAAGAAAATCAATCCAAACATAAAGAGTCATAAACAATATTGAGAAAATAAATAAAAATAAAGAACCTGGGATTGAGAGTCACTCCTAAAACTAAGAGAAATCCTAAATCCTAATCTTAAGAGAGAGGAGAGAACCTCTCTCTCTAAAAACTACATATACTCCTAAAATTATGAATTATATGAGAGCCTCCTTATGAATGAATGTATTCCCCCACTTTATAGCCTCTAATCTGTGTTTTCTGAGCCGCAAACTGGGTCAAAAACAGTCCAGAATTCGCTGGTTTCGAATTTTGCCACGCTGGATTTTCGTCACTGCGACGCGGCCGCATGGATCACGCGGTCGCATCACCTAGCATCAGGGGAACTATAGCATATTATATATCAAATCGAAGCCCTGCACGTTAGCTTTCCAACGCAACTGAAACCGCATTGTTTGGACCTCTGTAGCTAAAGTTATAGCTGTTTGAGTGCAGAGAGGTCAGGCTGGACAGCTTAGCAATTTCTCCAACTTCTTGCATTCCTTCCACTTTTGCATGCTTTCTTCCCATCCTCCAAGCCATTCCTGCCTTATAATATCTGAAAACACTTAACACACATATCAAGGCATCAAATGGTAATAAGAGAGGATTAATAATAAGCAAATATAAGATCAAAGAAGCATGTTTTCAATCAAAATACATAATTAGGAAGGAAATATAAAACCATGCAAATAGTATGAATAAGTGGGTAAAGAGTTAATAAAAACCACTCAATTGAGTACAAGATAAACCATAAAATAGTGGTTTATCAGTCGTCTCACAAGGAATGGGAAAACATGTGCTTCAACATTGGTTAGAAATCCGGGGTTGTGAGTCATGAGCAAGAATTTAAACTAGGAATCTTAACAAACAAGTAATCTTAAATTACAAGAAACTAATTCAAATAACTAAGCAAGATATGAGCAATTCCAAACTAAGGAGATAACATTTAATGTAATTCTACACCAAACTAAACAACTAACTATAACTAAGACAAAGTAATCAAGACTTTTGGGTTTTCAAATATGAATAATAAAAGTAACTCTTGGCTAGACATGGGAATTGGGGTCACTATCCTTGTCTAATAACCATATCTTGACAATTATGAGGAACCAAACTCATTAAGTCTACTTCTATACTTGAAGTACGTTAAATGGCTTGGTCAACATCAACCCATAAGGTCTAACCTCACTACTAATTAACCTAGTAGTAGGCTAGTGTCAATGGCTATTAAATTGACCACTAAGGGTTCCCAAATCATCAAATCTATTAGACCCAATGACTCAAGTTTACACAATTCTCTTAGCTTAGGCCAAGAGTAAAAAGAACTACTCCATAATCAAGGTAAACAATTCATCGAACACATGGTAAGCATTAACAAAAGACATGTTCAAAATACAATTAAATTGAAACTAACAAGTACCCACTACCAATTATCAACATAAAATCACTCAAACAACATAATTAGTCATAGAAATCATCAATGTAACATTAACAAGTCAAGATTCATAACATTCATGCAATGGGTATAAAATGACAATTGACAAGAAATCATAAAACTAACACAAGATCTAAGTAAAATTATACTAAGGAATTCAAATTGAACAATCAAAACTAGTAATTAACAAGATCCAAATCAGAATTCAACAAGGGAAGATCAAATTAAAACTAGATCTAGAGAGGAACAAGGGTTTCTCTCTCTAGAAGAACAAAGAACCAAAAACTAGCTAAATTTGTGTCTTAGTGTAAAATGAATGATCCCCCCTTTCCCCCTAGCATCCTTGGGTCTTTTCCAAGCAGAAACAGCTTGAATTTGGGCCTAATGAGCCTCAGAAATCGCCAGGCACGATTTCCTTTAATAAGGTCATGTGCAGCTTTCTGCGTGTGCGCGCCATGCGTGCGTGCGCGCCGATTGCTTTTGTGATCCACGCGTGTGCGCCATGTGCGCATGCGCGTCGGTGGAATTTCTCTGACCCGCGCGGATGCATCCATCCTTGCGCGCCGCTTCCAGCTATCTTCATCCACGCGTGCGCGTTAAGTGCGCGTGCGCGCCGGTGCTGAAGTTCCCAAAATCCAAATCTTCATGTTCCTTCCTTTTGTGCATGCTTTCTTTCTCTCTTCTAGGCCATTCATACCCTATTAATTCTGAAATCACTCAACAAATACATCACGACATCGAATGGCAGTAAAAGAGGATGAAAATATAGCAATTCTAAGGCAAAATAAGCATGTTTTTCATCATGGAGCAATATTAGTAAGAGAACACAAAACCATGCATTTCTTGTGAATAAGTGTGGAAAATAATAACAAAACCCCCCAAATTCTACACAATATAAACCACAAAATTAGGGTTTATCCGTTAGCAACTTGATTTTCTGATCCTTTTCTATCTCTGATTTCTATATCAAACTCTTGTAGGAGCGGCACCCATCTTATCAGCCTTGGCTTAGAATCTTGTTTGGTGAGGAGATATTTGAGAGCAGCATGGTCAGTGTCAATAATGACCTTAGATCCTATTAAATAAGATCTGAACTTGTCAATGCCATAATCCACTGCAAGTAATTCAATTTCTGTGGTGGTGTAGTTTGATAAACCCCAATTTCGTGATTTATCTTGTGCTTATTTTGGGGGATTTTATCACCTTTTCCCACATTTATTCAATGAAATAGCATGGTTTTGTAATTCTCCCTTGAATTAGGCTTAGGTGTAAAAACATACTTTTTAGGCTCTTAAATTGGTGATTTTGATTCACTTAAATTCCATTTGATGCCTTGATATATTTGTTGAGTGATTTCAGGTTCACAAAGCAAGTATTGGATGGAAGAAATGAAGAGAAAAGCATGCAAAGTGGAGAATGCATGAAGAAACAAAGATTGGGAATGCACCAATGGACGCGCACGCGTACAAGGCGCGCACGCGCAAAAGTGGTTTCACTTAGAGACGCGCACGCGTACATGACGCGTCCGCGCGGATGAAGAATTTGCCAATCGACACGCACGCGCACATGGCGCGCACGCGCCGATACTCTCACATGGCCCACTTAAAGGCAAAATGTTGGCGGCAATTTCTGAAGCACTTTAGGCCCAACCCAACTCATTTCTAATGCTATTTCATACAGAATTCAAGCTTGGGCAAAAGGGGGAGCAATTAGTTTAGCCAACATGAGCCTTTAGTTAGTTTTCTAGAGAGAGAAGCTCCCTCTTCTCTCTAGAATTAGGTTAGGATTAGGTTAGATTGTCTTAGATCCATGTTCAATTACTTGATCTCATCTTGTTTCTTGTATAATTTCTCATTTCTACATCTTGATTCTCTTATTTGTGATGTTAATTTCTCATTTTGCTCTCTTTTGTGATGATGAACTCATGTTGGATTTGGTTTACATTTAATGCAATTTGATGTTGATGTTTCTTTTATTGATGAATTGAGTTGTGATCTTACTTCCCTAGCAATTAGTAGTTGGTAGATTTTATTATTCTTGCAATTTATGATGTTTACATTTATTGCATTCTACATGTTTGATGAAATGTTCTCCTTAGTTTTTGAGTAGTTTTATCAACTCTTGGTCTAAGCCAAGGGAATTGGGTAAACTTGAGTTATTGGGTATAATGGATTTGGTGATTTGAGAGCCCTTGGTGATCAATTTGACACCCATTGACGCTAACCCACTACTAAGTTAATTAGTAGGTAGGTTGGGACTTAAGGGTTGATGTGATCAAACCTATTTGACGTACTTCAAGCTTAGGAGTAGATGTTACATACTTAAAGCTTTTGGGAAGTAGACTTAATAGGTTGGCCTCTGATGAGCGGAAAATTTATACGCTTTTTGGCACTGTTTTTAGTATGTTTTTAGTAGAATCTGATTACTTTTAGGGATGTTTTCATTAGGTTTTATGTTAAATTCACATTTTTGGACTTTACTATGAGTTTGTGTGTTTTTCTATGATTTCAGGTATTTTCTGGCAGAAATTGAGGGACTTGAGCAAAAATCAGATTCAGAGGTTGAAGAAGGACTGCTAATGCTGTTGGATTCTGACCTCTTTGCACTCAAAGTAGATTTTCTGGAGCTACATAACTCATAATGGCTCGCTTCTAATTACGTTGGAAAGTAGACATCCAGGGCTTTCCAGCAATGTATAATAGTCCATACTTTGGCCGCGTTTAGACGACGTAAAAGTGTGTTGAACGCCAGTTCTACGCTGCTGTCTGGAGTTAAACGCCAGAAACACGTCACAAACCAGAGTTGAACGCTAGAAATAAGTTACAACCTGGCGTTCAACTCCAGAAAGAGTCTCTTCACGTGTAACATTCAAGCTCAGCCCAAGCACACACCAAGTGGGCCCCGGAAGTGGATTTATGCATCAATTACTTACTTCTGTAAACCCTAGTAACTAGTTTAGTATAAATAGGACTGTTTACTATTGTATTAGACATCCTGGGACGTTTCGTTCTTAGACTTGGGGGCTGGCCATTCGGCCATGCCTGAACCTTTCACTTATGTATTTTCAAACGGTAGAGTTTCTGCACTCCATAGATTAAGGTGTGGAGCTCTGCTGTTCCTCATGAATTAATGCAAAGTACTACTATTTTTCTATTCAACTCAACTTATTCTGCTTCTAAGATATTCATTCGCACTTCAACATGAATGTGATGAACGTGACAATCATCATCATTCCTTATGAACATGTGCCTGACAACCACTTCCGTTCTACCTTAGATTGAATGAGTATCTCTTGGATCTCTTAATCAGAATCTTCGTGGTATAAGCTAGATTGATGGTGGCATTCATGAGAGTCCGGAAAGTCTAAACCTTGTCTGTGGTATTCCGAGTAGGACTCTGTGATTGAATGACTGTGACGAACTTCAAACTCGCAAGTGATGGACGTAGTGACAGACGCAAAAGGAGGGTGAATCCTATTCCAGTATGATCGAGAACCTCAAATGATTAGCCGTGCTGTGACAGAGCATTTGGACCATTTTCACAAGAGGATGGGATGCAGCCATTGACAAGGGTGATGCCTCCAGACAATTAGCCATGCAGTGACAGCGCATCAGACCATTTTCCAGAGAGGATAAAAAGTAGCCATTGACAACGGTGATGTCCTTACATAAAGCCAGCCATGGAAAGGAGTAAGATTGATTGGATGAAGACAGCAGGAAAGCAGAGGTTCAGAGGAATGAATGCATCTCTATGCGCTTATCTGAAATTTTCACCAATGATTTACATAAGTATCTCTATCCTTATTTTATTATTTATGTTCGAAAACTCCCTAACTATTTTATATCCGCCTGACTGAGATTTACAAGGTGACCATAGCTTGCTTCATACCAACAATCTCCGTGGGATCGACCCTTTCTCACGTAAGGTTTATTACTTGGACGACCCAGTGCACTTGCTGGTTAGTTGTATCGAAGTTGTGAATGAAAAATGATTTATTAAGACGTGCGTACAGAGTTTCTGGCGCTGTTGCCTGAGATCACAATTTCGTGCACCAAGTTTTTGGCGCCGTTGCCGGGGATTGTTCGAGTTTGAACAACTGACGGTTCATCTTGTTGCTCAGATTAGGTAATTTTCTTTTTGTTTTATTTTCAAAAATTTTTCAAAAACCTTTCAAAAATTTCTCATCTGTTTTCGAAAAAAAAATTAAATGTTTTCAAAAATATATTTTTCTTTAGAATTTTTAAGAATGAATTCTAGTGTTTCATGATGATTTGTTGAATCCTGGCTGGCTGTAAAGCCATGTCTAAATTCGTTTGGACTGAGGCTTCAACTAATCACTTCAATGCATGTATTTCCATACTAAAGCTTGGCTGGCTATTAAGCCATGCCTAACCCTCAGATTGGAGCTTTAGACTAAGAGTACAAGATTCCTGGAATTCATATTAAAAATTTTGGAATCCTTATTTTTCTTTTTCATAATAATTTTCAAAAAAAAATTCATAAAAATAAAAAATATTTCATGTTTCTTGTTTGAGTCTTGAGTCAAGTTGAAAGTTTGATGTCAATTGCATATTCATCTTGCATTTTTTGAAAAATTCATACATTCATAATGTTCTTCATGATCTTCAAGTTGTTCTTAATAAGTCTTCTTGTTTGATCTTGATGTTTTCATGTTTTGTGTCTTTTCTTGTTTCTCATATGCATTCTTCCATTCATAGTGTCTATACATGAAAAATTTTTAAGTTTGGTGTCTTGCATGTTTTCTTTGCATTAAAAATTTTTCAAAAATAAGTTCTTGATGTTCATCTTGACATTCAAAGTGTTCTTAGTGTTCATCTTGACATTCATAGCATTCTTGCATGCATTCATTGTTTTGATCCAAAATTTTCATGCATTGCATCATTTTCATGTTTTTCTCTCTCATCATAAAAAAATTCAAAAATAAAAAAAATATCTTTCCTTTTTTTTTTCACTCATAAATTTCGAAAATTTGAGTTGACTTTTTCAAAACTTTTTAAAATCTAGTTGTTTTTATGAGTCAAATCAAATTTTCAATTTAAAAATCTTATCTTTTTCAAAATCTTTTTCAAAAATCAAATCTTTTTCATTTTTCTTATTTATTTTCGAAAATTTTAAAAATATTTTTCAAAAATCTTTTTCTTATCTTTATCTCCTAATTTTCGAAAATAACATCATCAATTAATGTTTTGATTCAAAAATTTCAAGTTTGTTACTTGCTTGCTAAGAAAGATTCAAACTTTAAGTTCTAGAATCATATTTTGTGATTTCTTGTGAATCAAGTCATTAATTGTGATTTTAAAAATAAAATCTTTTTCAAAACTAATTTCAATCATATCTTTTCAAAAATATCTTTCTATCTTATCTTTTTCAAAATCATATCTTTTTCAAAAATTTGATTTTAAAATATCTTTTCTAACTTCTTATCTTCTTATCTTTTCAAAATTGATTTTCAAATTTGTTTCAACTAACTAACTAACTTTTTGTTTGTTTCTTATCTTTTTCAAAACTACCTAACTAACTCCCTCTCTCTATAATTTTCGAAAATATCTTCCCTCTTTTTCAAAATTTCTTTTTAATTAACTAATTATTTTAATTTTTTATTTTAATTCTCGAAAATTACTAACCTTTTTCAAAAACTATTTTCGAAAATCACTAACTCTTTTTCAAAAATTATTTTCGAAAATTCTCTCTCTCTCTCTTATCTCCTTCTATTTATTTATTCATCTACTAACACTTCATCTCACCCAAATTCGAACCCCCTCTTCCATCTGTGTTCGAATTTTTTCTTCTTCTTTTCTTCTACTCACACAGGGACCTCTATACTGTGGTAAAAAGGACCCCTATTATTATTATTTTCTATCCCTCTTTTTCATATGAGCAGGAGCAAAGACAAGAACATTCTTGTTGAAGCAGATCCAGAACCTGAAAGGACTCTGAAGAGGAAACTAAGAGAAGCTAAATTACAACAATCTAGCAAGCACCTTTCAGAAATTTTCGAACAAGAAGAGGAGATGGCAGCCGAAAATAATAATAATGCAAGGAGGATGCTCGATGACTTTACTGCACCTAATTCCAATTTACATGGAAGAAGCATCTCTATTCCTGCCATTAGAGCAAACAATTTTGAGCTGAAACCTCAATTAGTTTCTCTGATGCAGCAGAACTGCAAGTTTCATGGACTTCCATCTGAAGATCCTTTTCAGTTCTTAACTGAATTCTTGCAGATCTGTGATACTGTTAAGACTAATGGAGTAGATCCTGAAGTCTACAGGCTCATGCTTTTCCCTTTTGCTGTAAGAGACAGAGCTAGAGTATGGTTGGACTCTCAGCGTAAAGATAGCTTGAACTCTTGGGATAAGCTGGTCAAGGCTTTCTTAGCCAAGTTCTTTCCTCCTCAAAAGCTGAGTAAGCTTAGAGTGGATGTTCAGACCTTCAGACAGAAAGAAGGTGAATCCCTCTATGAAGCTTGGGAGAGATACAAAGGACTGACCAAAAAGTATCCTTCTGACATGCTTTCAGAATGGACCATCCTGGATATATTCTATGATGGTCTATCTGAATTGGCTAAAATGTCATTGGATACTTCTGCAGGTGGATCCATACACCTAAAGAAAACGCCTGCAGAAGCTCAAGAACTCATTGACATAGTTGCTAATAACCAGTTCATGTACACTTCTGAGAGGAATCCTGTGAGTAATGGGACGCCTCAGAAGAAGGGAGTTCTTAAAATTAATACTCTGAATGCCATATTGGCTCAGAATAAAATATTGACTCAGCAAGTCAATATGATTTCTCAGAGTCTGAATGGAATGCAAGCTGCATCCAACAGTACTCAAGAGGCAACTTCTGAAGAAGAAGCTTATGATCCTGAAAACCCTGCAATAGCAGAGGTGAATTACATGGGTGAACCTTATGGAAACACCTATAACCCCTCATGGAGAAATCACCCAAATCTCTCATGGAAGGATCAACAAAGGCCTCAACAAGGCTTTAATAATGGTGGAAGAAATAGGTTTAACAATAGTAAACCTTTTCCATCATCCACTCAGCAACAAACAGAGAACTCTGAACAAAATACATCTAATTTAGCAAACTTAGTCTCTGATCTATCTAAGGCCACTGTAAGTTTCATGAATGAAACAAGGTCCTCCATTAGAAATTTGGAAGCACAAGTGGGCCAGCTGAGTAAAAGGATCACTGAAATCCTCCTAGTACTCTCCCAAGCAATACAGAAGAAAATCCAAAAGGAGAGTACAAGGCCATTGACATAGTCAACACGGCCGAACCTGGAGAGGAAGAGGAGGACGTAAATCCCAGTGAGGAAGACCTCCTGGGACGTCCAGTGATCAATAAGGAGTTTCCCTTTGAGGAACCAAAGGAATTTGAGGGTCATCTAGAGACCATAGAGATTCCATTAGACCTCCTTATGTCATTCATGAGCTCTGATGAGTATTCCTCTTCTGAAGAGAATGAGGATGTTACTAAGGAGCAAGTTACCAAGTACCTTGGTGCAATCATTAAGCTGAATGCCAAATTATTTGGTATTGAGACTTGGGAAGATGAACCTCCCTTGTTCACCAATGAACTAAGTGATCTAGATCAACTGACATTGCCTCAGAAGAAACAGGATCCTGGAAAGTTCTTAATACCTTGTACCATAGGCACCATGACCTTTGAGAAGGCTCTATGTGACCTTGGGTCAGGGATAAACCTCATGCCCCTCTCTGTAATAGAGAAACTGGGAATCTATGGGGTGCAAGCTGCTAAAATCTCATTAGAGATGGCAGACAATTCAAGAAAACAGGCTTATGGACAAGTAGAGGACGTATTAGTAAAGGTCGAAGGCCTTTACATCCCTGCTGATTTCATAGTCCTAGATACT
Organism: Arachis hypogaea; assembly: GCF_003086295.3. Lineage (NCBI taxonomy): Eukaryota > Viridiplantae > Streptophyta > Magnoliopsida > Fabales > Fabaceae > Arachis > Arachis hypogaea. The sequence goes on along the minus strand of NC_092048.1, from coordinate 72,356,899 downwards.
GGGAAGGATGAGGATGAATTCATCATCTTTGGAAGACCCTTCCTAGCCACAGCAAGAGCTGTGATTGATGTTGACAGAGGTGAATTAGTCCTTCAATTGAATGGAGACTCCCTTGTGTTTACAACTCAAGGTTATCCTTCTGTAAACATGGAAAAGAGGCACAGTAAGCTTCTCCCTCTACAGAGTCAACCAGAGCCCCCACAGTCAAACTCTAAGTTTGGTGTTAGGAGGCCACAACCAAACTCTAAGTTTGGTGTTGGGAAGTCTCAACAATGCTCTGAACATCTGTGAGGCTCCATGAGAGACCACTGTCAAGCTATTGACATTAAAGAAGCGCTTGTTGGGAGGCAACCCAATTTTTATTTATCTAATATTATTTTTCTTGTTCTTTCATGTTTTATTAGGTTCATGATCATGTGGAGTCACAAAATAAATATAAAAATTGAAAACGGAATCAAAAATAGCAGAAGAAAAATCACACCCTGGAGGAAGACCTTACTGGCGTTTAAACGCCAGTAAGAAGCATCTGGCTGGCGTTCAACGCCAGAACAGAGCATGGTTCTGGCGCTGAACGCCCAAAATGGGCAGCATCTGGGCGTTTGAACGCCAGAATTGCACCCTGGAGAAGAGCTGGCGCTGAACGCCCAGAACAAGCATGGTTCTGGCGTTCAATGCCAGAAATGGGCAACAAATGGGCGTTCAACGCCCAGAACAAGCACCAATCTGGTGCTGAACGCCCAGAGTTGTGTGCAAGGGCATTTTGCATGCCTAATTTAGTGCAAGGTTGTAAATCCTTGAACACCTCAGGATCTGTGGACCTCACAGGATCCCCACCTACCTCCACTCACTTCTTCTACCCCTCTTTCACACAATCCCATAAACACTCTTCCCCAAAACTCTTCACCAATCACCTCAATCTCTCTTCCCTATCACCACTTCACCACTCACATCCATCCACTCTTCCCCATAAACCTACCTCATAAACCCCACCTACCTTCAAAATTCAAAATCAATTTCCCACCCAAAACCCACCCTTATGGCCGAACCTTACCCCCCCTCCCTTCCCTATATAAAGCCCTCCATTCTTCTTCATTTTCACACAACACAACCCTCTCTTCTCCTTCTTGGCCGAATACATCCCTCCCCCCTCTCCTCCATATTTTCTTCTTCTTCTTCATCTATTCTCTCTTCTCTTGCTCTAGGGCGAGCAATATTCTAAGTTTGGTGTGGTAAAAGCATAAGCTTTTTGTTTTTCCATTACCATTGATGGCACCTAAGACCAGAGAATCCTCTAAAAAAGGGAAAGGGAAGACAAAAGCTTCCACCTCCGAGTCATGGGAGATGGAAAGATTCATCTCCAAAGCTCATCAAGAGCACTTCTATGATGTTGTGGTCAAGAAGAAGGTGATCCCCGAGGTCCCTTTCAAGCTCAAGAAGAATGAGTATCCGGAGATCCGACATGAAATCCAAAGAAGAGGTTGGGAAGTTCTAACAAACCCCATCCAACAAGTCGGCATCCTAATGGTTCAAGAGTTCTATGCTAATGCATGGATCACTAGGAACCATGATCAAAGTAAGAACCCAAACCCAAAGAATTATATTACAATGGTTCGGGGGAAATACTTAGATTTTAGTCCGGAAAATGTGAGGTTGGCGTTTAACTTGCCTATGATGCAAGGAGATGCACGCCCCTACACTAGAAGGGTCAACTTTAATCAAAGGTTGGACCAAGTCCTCAGTGGAAGGAGCTCAATGGAAGATTGACTCCAAAGGCAAGCCGGTTCAATTAAGAAGATTGGACCTCAAGCCTGTGGCTAGAGGATGGTTGGAGTTCATCCAACGCTCCATCATCCCCACTAGCAACCGATCTGAAGTTACTGTGGATCGGGCCATCATGATTCACAGCATCATGATTGGAGAGAAAGTAGAAGTTCATGAAGGCATCTCCCTTGAACTCTACAAAATAGCCGAAAAGCCCTCTCCTGGGGCAAGGCTAGCTTTTCCTCATCTTATTTGCCATCTATGTTACTCAGTTGGAGCTTTCATAGAAGGAGACATTCCCATTGAGGAAGAGAAGCCCATCATTAAGAAAAGGATGGAGCAAGCAAGAGATCCCATTCATGGATCTCAAGAGACTCATGAAGCTCATCACCATGAGATCCCGGAGATGCCTCAAATGCATTTTCCTCCACAAAACTATTGGGAGCAAATCAACACCTCCCTAGGAGAATTAAGTTCCAACATGGGACAACTAAGGGTGGAACATCAAGAGCATTCCATCATCCTTCATGAAATAAGAGAAGATCAAAGAGCAATGAGGGAGGAGCAACAAAGACAAGGAAGAGACATAGAAGAGCTCAAGGACATCATTGGTTCCTCAAGAAGGAAATGCCACCATCACTAAGGTGGACTCATTCCTTGTTCTTACATTCTCTGTTTTTCGTTTTCTTAATGTTGAGTGCTTATCCATGTTTGTGTCTTCATTACATGATCATTAGTATTTAGTAACTTTGTCTTAAAGTTATGAATGTCCTATGAATCCATCACCTCTCTTAAGTGAAAACTGTTTTAATTCAAAAGAACAAGAAGTACATGAGTTTGGAATTTATCCTTGAACTTAGTTTAATTATATTGATGTGGTGACAATACTTTTTGTTTTCTGAATGAATGGTTGAACAGTGCATATGTCTTTTGAAGTTGTTGTTTTAGAATGTTAAATATGTTGGCTATTGAAAGAATGATGATAAGGAGACATGTTATTTGATAATCTGAAAAATCATAAAAATGATTCTTGAAGTAAGAAAAAGAAGCAAAGAACAAAGCTTGCAGAAAAAAAAAAGAAAAAAAATATAGGCGAAAAAAATAAAAAAGAAAAAACAAGCAGAAAAAGCCAAAAGCTCTTAAAACCAAGAGGCAAGAGCAAAAAGCCAATAACTCTTAAAACCAAAAGGTAAGGATAAATAAAAAGGATCCCAAGGCTTTGAGCATCAGTGGATAGGAGGGCCTAAAGGAATAAAATCCTGGCCTAAGTGGCTAAACCAAGCTGTCCCTAACCATGTGCTTGTGGCGTGAAGGTGTCAAGTGAAACTTGAGACTGAGCGGTTAAAGTCAAGGTCCAAAACAAAAGAAGAGTGTGCTTAAGAACCCTGGACACCTCTAATTGGGGACTTTAGCAAAGCTGAGTCACAATTTGAAAAGGTTCACCCAATTATGTGTCTGTGGCATTTATGTATCCGGTGGTAATACTGGAAAACAAAGTGCTTAGGGCCACGGCCAAGACTCATAAAATAGCTGTGTTCAAGAATCATCATACTGAACTAGGAGAATCAATAACACTATCTGAACTCTGAGTTCCTATAGATGCCAATCATTCTGAACTTCAATGGATAAAGTGAGATGCCAAAACTATTCAAGAGGCAAAAAGCTACAAGTCCTGCTCATTTAATTGGAGCTATGTTTCATTGATAGTTTGGAATTTATAGTATATTCTCTTCTTTTTATCCTATTTGATTTTCAGTTGCTTGGGGACAAGCAACAATTTAAGTTTGGTGTTGTGATGAGCGGATAATTTATACGCTTTTTGGCACTGTTTTTAGTATGTTTTTAGTAGAATCTGGTTACTTTTAGGGATGTTTTCATTAATTTTTATGTTTCTGGACTTTACTATGAGTTTGTGTGTTTTTCTGTGATTTCAGGTATTTTCTGGCTGAAATTGAGGGACTTGAGCAAAAATCAGATTCAGAGGTTGAAGAAGGACTGCTGATGCTGTTGGATTCTGACCTCCCTTCACTCAAATTAGATTTTCTGGAGCTACAGAACTCAAAATGGCACGCTTCCAATTGCGTTGGAAAGTAGACATCCTGGGCTTTCCCGCAATGTATAATAGTCCATACTTTGGCCCAGTTTAGACGACGTAAAAGGGCGTTGAACGCCAGTTCAACGCTGCTGTTTGGAGTTAAACGCCAGAAACACGTCACAAACCAGAGTTGAACGCCAGAAATACATTATAACCTGGCGTTCAACTCCAGAAAGAGCCTCTTCACGTGTAACATTCAAGCTCAGCCCAAGCACACACCAAGTGGGCCCCGAAGGTGGATTTATGCATCAATTACTTACTTCTGTAAACCCTAGTAACTAGTTTAGTATAAATAGGACTGTTTACTATTGTATTAGACATCCTGGGATGTTTCGTTCTTAGACTTGGGGGCTGGCCATTCGGCCATGCCTGAACCTTTCACTTATGTATTTTCAAACGGTAGAGTTTCTGCACTCCATAGATTAAGATGTGGAGCTCTGCTGTTCCTCATGAATTAATGCAAAGTACTACTGTTTTTCTATTCAACTCAACTTATTCCGCTTCTAAGATATTCATTCGCACTTTAACATGAATGTGATGAACGTGACAATCATCATCATTCCTTATGAACATGTGCCTGACAACCACTTCCGTTCTACCTTAGATTGAATGAGTATCTCTTGGATCTCTTAATCAGAATCTTCGTGGTATAAGCTAGATTGATGGTGGCATTCATGAGAGTCTGGAAAGTCTAAACCTTGTCTGTGGTATTCCGAGTAGGACTCTGTGATTGAATGACTGTGACGAACTTCAAACTCGCGAGTGCTGGGCGTAGTGACAGACGCAAAAGGAGGGTGAATCCTATTCCAGTATGATCGAGAACCTCAGATGATTAGCCGTGTTATGACAGAGCATTTGGACCATTTTCACAAGAGGATGGGATGCAGCCATTGACAAGGGTGATGCCTCTAGACGATTAGCCATGCAGTGACAGCGCATCAGACCATTTTCCAAAGAGGATAAAAAGTAGCCATTGACAACGGTGATGTCCTTACATAAAGCCAGCCATAGAAAGGAGTAAGATTGATTGGATGAAGACAGCAGGAAAGCAGAGGTTCAGAGGAACGAATGCATCTCTATGCGCTTATCTGAAATTCTCACCAATGATTTACATAAGTATCTCTATCCTTATTTTATTATTTATGTTCGAAAACTCCATAACTATTTTATATCCGCCTGACTGAGATTTACAAGGTGACCATAGCTTGCTTCATACCAACAATCTCCGTGGGATCGACCCTTACTCACATAAGGTTTATTACTTGGACGACTGACGTCGGGTTTTCTGCCAGTAAAGAAATTCATAGAAATGGTTGCGTTGTAGATATAGTTTCTAAACCGGCAAAAATCCCTTCGTACAAACGTGTTGGGTGTCACAAGTAACAAACCCCTTAAAAATTGTTAACCGAGTATTCAAACGTCGGGTCGTCTTCTCAAGGAACTGTGAGGAAGTATGTTCTTATTATTGGCTATAAAGGTTGTAATCGGGGTTTAGAAGGTGAGAAGCAAGTAATTTAAATGACGAGTGAATTAAATGGCAAGTAAAAATAAATAATAACTGTATAAACTTTTGGCAAGATAAGGGAAATTAGAAGTCCAACTTAGTTATCCTTCTCAACAATAATGAAAGTTGTATCTTAATTCCACTGGGTCAACCTTTACCAGAGCAAAGGAAAGTTAAGGGACTAATTAAATTGACCTTTGAATCCTAATTATTTCCTAAGAAAAGGTTAGGATTAATTAAGTTCAACTCAATTAGCAAGGTAACGATTATCAATTATGTTGAGTTTAATAATTGTTGAGTTACTGAATTCTAAACCAAAACCAAAAGGGGAAAAAGTAAATTGCTGAAATAATAAAAGTGTCCTTAGATGGGAAGCAATGGCAACTTAAATCAAAGAGAATAATCATAAACTGAAAATACCTCAAATTATCATTAATTCAATTAGAAATCTGTAACATGGAATAATTCGTAAATTATAATAATCAATTCAAATGTTGGAATAAATAAATAAAAGTAAAACTAAAAGAACATTAAACCTGGATCCAGAGTTACTCCCAAAACAGGAAGAAATCCTAAATCCTAAAAGAGAGAGAGAGAAGATCTCCCTCTCAACTAAATCTAAATCATTGAAAGGTGAAAATATGCGAGCTCTCCTTTAAATGGAAGCATTCTCACACTTTATAACCTCTGGTCTATGCTGTCTGTACTTGGATCTGGGCCAAAAAGGGCTTCAGAATTCGCTGGGGGCGTATTCTGTAATTTCTGGTGCGTGGCCTCTATCACGCGTCCGCGTGGGTCACGCGGTCGCGTCATTTGGAGCTTTTCCTTGCCACGCGGTCGTGTCAGTCATGCGACCGCGTCAGTCATGCGGCCACGTCGCTGCTGATTCGTGCTTGGCACGCGATCGCGTCATCCATGCAATCGCGTGGATACCAGTTTCTTTAAAGCTCCGTTTTGCTTTCTCCTTCCATTTTAGTATGTTCCCTTTTTCATCCTTTAAGTCATTCTGCCTTAGAAAATCTGAAACTACTCAACACACTAATCACGGCATCGAATGGAAATAAAGATAATTAAAATAATTAATTTTTTAAGCTTAGAAAACATGTTTTTCATTATATGACATAATAAGGAAGGGAAAGTAAAACTATGCAATTAATGTGAATAAGTAGGTGAAGAGTTGAATAAATCACTCTAATTAAGCACAAAAGAACTCATGAAATATGGGTTTATCAACCTCCCCACACTTAAACACTAGCATGTCCTTATGCTAAATCCAAGGTAAATAATTAAGGTTAAAGTGATGGAATGTTATGAAATGCAACCTATGCTAAATGTATCTACCTAATGAGTCATGCAATTCTAATTCATCCACTCATATATAAAGTTTACATGTAGCTAAGTTAATTCACATTCTCAAGGAGTTGTGTGTATATATATAGCCAACCCTTAAATAATAAAGCACTTTAGCAAATGAGATGGGAAAGAAAACATTGTACAAACTTGCAAAATAATTAGTAAATTTTAAGCACAGATATATGTTGATGAGTTATTGAACCCTCACTGGATTTTGTGTTTACTCTCTAGTCACTCAGTCTTTATTGGGTTTATTCACTCTATTTTTTTCTTTTTATTCTTACTTTCTATAACTTTGTTTTTCATCTAACCAATCAACAATTATAGAATATAGTCATACCAAAAAGTCATGAGGTCTTAATTAAGGTTGTAATGGGGCCAAGGTAAAGGTAAGGATTTATGTATAGGGTTAAGTGAGCTAATAAGCGAATCCCTAATTAGACTAAGATCTCACTTAACATACACATCTAGTAAAATAAAATTTCTTTACCTAATTTCCCATAATTTCCCACTTATTGTTACATGCTTATGTTTCACTTTTTATTTTATTTTATTTTATTTTATTTTTTTTCTATTCCATGTGCATTGTTTTCATTGGGGAATTTCCTTTTTGTATACCCTTTTATTTAGATGCTGAAAAATAACTTTTTTTTTTAAGCACATGATAATTAAATCACTTAGATTTTCTTATGAGCATGCTTCCCAAATTTGATTTTATTCCTTTTTACTTTTTCTACCCTTTTGTTTCTATTACCATGTTTCCAAAAGGTTTCCCACATTTAACTCTATTTATAATTTTCTATCTTAAGCTAAATAAGGATTCACTTGGGATTTTCCTTTGTTTTTCTGCTCAAGGCTAGTAATTTGGCTAAATAGAATAAAGGGGTTTTAAAAGGCTCAAGGGAGTTAACAAGGGTGATGTAAAAGGTAGGCTAATTTGGGGTGAGTGAGCTAAAATCAAATGATGGCCTCAATCATTCTCTTGGTATGTATCTATTCTATATTCTATAATTGGACATATAAATTAAAGCAAAGTAAAGAACATTAGAATAAAAAGAAATGTGACACACAGAAATGAAATTATGGTTTGAATGCAACCATACAATTTAAGCTCAAGACTCACAGGCTGTGTGTTCTCTAACTCAAGCATCATATATCATTCATATATATTGTATGCAGGTTTAGTTAAAAATTCCCATTATTCTCTCAAAAAAAATTATTTAGGGTAGCTTTTAAAGTTTTAATGTTCCTCCTTGATGAAATATTGTCAACTAACATGTAATGCTATATATACAAGGTGTGGGTTGTTTTGATTCTGTTAAAGTTTCTAGTTTACTTCCTTTTTATATTTTTCTACTTAAACTATGCTATCTTATGCTAAAAAGGGTAAACTATACTAATTAATCCACTAATAAATCAGAATTGCAAACTAAGCTAAATAACTAAACTAAACTAAATAACTAAAATATGAACAAAAAATGCAAAATGCAGAAAATAGAGTAAAATACACAAGTAGCAATGTATAAGTACTCAGAAAATAACAATAAAAGAAAAAGAGAAAAATACAGAAAAATATCCAAAATAAAAGAAAAAGTATGTAGTGGTTCACCAAAATGAACGCCAGAGATGGCGACCTCCCCACACTTAAAATGAAGCATCGTCATCGATGCTCAATCAAGCCTGGTGTGAAGGAGTGTCATCAATGGTAGGGATGGTAGCTGGGGTCTCCGTGGCGGTGGTGGGCTGAGGGTCTGGCTGCTGTGGAGGTGGGACGGACTGGAGCGGGATCTCCGGATCTGCAGCCTCTATCTGGGGCATAACCTCCTGATGCGGGGCAGCCTGCTCTGTGGCTGCCTGCTGATGAGTCTCCGCCTGGGAATAAGGCTCCTCCTCGTGCTCATCCTCTGATGGCTCTGAAAGGGTGTCGGGCTCGGAGGGGATGTCGGCGCCCTGTCTGATCCTCAGCTTCAGATGGGAATAGCGTCGCCTGCTGCGGTGCTCTAATCTCTCATACCGGCGCCTGTTACGGCACTCCATCTGATCAAGCTGGCGGAATAGACGATGCACGAGGCGATAGACTGGCTCAGAGGCGGGTGGAGGTGCAGTGGTGGCAGCAGGGGCAGCTGGGGCAGCTGTGGATGAAGAGGGTCCAGCAGACGGAGGGGCTGTCTCATCAGTAGCAGTGACAGGTGGTGGTCTGTTGCCCAAAGCAAGGAAGTTCCTGCTGTGCGGGATGATCTTCCTGCAGTCCGCTGCTGGGGGTCTCTCATCGGCATCCTCCCAAGGCACATCAGCCTGACGGCCTAGCCGTGTAACCAGGTAAGGAAAGGGGAGGGTGCCTCGTACGTGGGCCCTGGCCATATAATGCCGGATAAAATGAGGTAAGTATATGTCCTTACCCTCCAGCACACACCAAAGGAGGGTGATCATGGTAGCCGGGATCTCCGTCTCGTGAGTACTCGGCATCACAAAATTACTCAAGATCTGATGCCATAGCCGAGCCTCATCGTTCAAGTACACTCTCTTGATCCCTCTAGGCATAGTGGTATTCTGACCCATCTCCCAAGGAACAGTAGGGTCGAGAGCTATCTGTGCCTTTACGGCATCCCAGTCAAACTGCATCTGGCCCATGTCCTCCTCAGCCTGTGCAAAACCATCTGGCTGATCGGACTTGGCTGGGAGCTGGAGAATGGTCTCTATGGCCTCCTTTGTGACCAGAATTTGCTTTCCCCTCAGGTTCACTGCATCAAGGGTAGTAAGGCAGTAGTTGCAATAGAATTCCCGGACCCAAGATGCATTGACCTCTGTCAGTGGTCTCTCCAGAAAGAACCAGCCCCTTTGCTTGATTTGCTCAGTAGTGTTTTGCTGGAGGGCCTCTGGAATCTTCAAGGTACGTTCTAGGTATAGGTTTCTGGAGTTTGCAAAAGCCGGGTACTTCAGTTCACAGTACCGGTTTGCAAACTTTATAGGATCATTTGTAGGAAGCAGCTGGTTAGCTTTCTCCTGCGGTGTGAAGTTCTTCTCCCGCCATGATGAATCGTGCATTAGAGCAATGATGGACTGGGAGGAATCTCCTCTCTTGCGCTTGCCAGTAGCCTTGCCTTTGCCTTTCCTTTGTGAGGCAGACATCCTGAAAAAAGAAAATCAGGAATGGATAAAAAAATAGGAAAGCAAATAGGCAATTAAACAAAGGAAACTCAAAGTAGTAAGGGAGAAATAGAATAAGGAAAATGAGTAATTGAATTGTGATTGAATGAATGTTAAATGGAAAGAAAATAAGCAATATGCCATGGTTAGAAAGTTAGAGGAAAGTGAAAATAATCAGAAAAGAGACCAAAAGGGTTAGTATGGTTAGGATTTGAAAAAGAAATTAGTAAATTAAAAACAGTGAGTTAGTAAAGTGCGGGTTAAAGTAAGTGGCATAGAGAAAAAACCATATAACAAGGATTCATAGGTAAGAATAGAAGTACTCATAATTGAACAAGCAGTTTATGAACCAGGAAATCAAAAAGGGTGAGAAGGTCTGCCATAGCATTCATGTAATGGTTTGGGTAAAGCAGAGTAAAACAGATTTCAGAAATGCCAAACCAAGACATGAAGGAAAACAAATTTAAAAAATTGGACAGCATTTCGGCTAAAATTGGATTGTCCCGGAAAATAAACAGCAATTTAATCAGTTCATATGAATTAAAAAAAATCAAGCTGCATGTACATAAATATAAAATAAACATAAAAACTCAATGTAAACAGCAGACGTGTTGGTCACGCGGACGCGTCGCTTTGCAAATCTTCAAATCACGCGTATACGTTGCTCCTCACTGCCATCTCCTTTGATTCTTGTGCTGCAGAAACTCCATCAAATCCAGCCGAATGCTACCTAAAATAAACAGTATTGCACAAAGATCAAAATAGCATCTATAGTGGCTAAAATATAATTAATTCTTAATTAAACTCAACAAATTACATGCAAATTTACTAGGAAAAAATAGGAAAGATGCTCACGCATCAGAACACCAAACTTGAATTGTTGCTTGTCCTCAAGCAACCAAAACTAATATAAGCTTAGGATGTGAATTTGCATGAGAATGAGAGTTCGATTAAGCTCATGTCTCTTCTTATAGTGGGGTTTACAAGTGCAATCCTGAATAGTTTTGGCATCTCACTTTATCCTTTGAAGTTCAGAATGATTGGCATCCATAGGAACTCAGAATTCAGATAGTGTTATTGATTCTCTTAGTTCAGTATGTTGATTCTTGAACACAACTACTTTATGAGTCTTGGCTGTGACCCTAAGCATTTTGTTTTCCAGTATTACCACCGGATACATAAATGTCACAGACACATAACTGGGTGAACCTTTTTAGATTGTGACTCAGCTTTGCTAGAGTTCCCAGTTAGAGGTGCCCAGAGTTCTTAAGCACACTCTTTTTGCTTTGGATCACGACTTTAACCGCTCAGTCTCAAGCTTTTTACTTGACACCTTCACGCCACAAGCACATGGTTAGGGACAGCTTGATTTAGCCGCTTAGGCCAGGATTTTATTCCTTTGGGCCCTCCTATCCATTAATGCTCAAAGCCTTGGATCCTTTTTACCCTTTGCTTTTAAGTTTGAAGGGTTATTGACTTTTTCTGCTTGCTTTTCTCTTTTTTTTTTCTTCTATAAATTTTTTTTCTCGCAAGCTTCGTGGTTTTCACTGCTTTTTCTTGCTTCAAGAATCAATTTTATGATTTTTCAGATTATCAATAACATTTCTCTTTTTTCATCATTCTTTCAAGAGCCAACAATTTTAACATTCATAAACTTCACTATCAAAATTATGCATTGTTTAATCATTCATTCAGAAAACAGAAAGTACCACCACATCTAAGTAAATGAGACCACTCTAAAAATTAAACTCAAATTCTCATGCACTACATCTGTTCTTCTTTCTTTTTGATTCCAAGCTCAGTGGGCAATACATGAGACATCTTTCAGAATTAAAGCACTTAACAGAAAATTAAACTAGAACCTATGAATCTACTAATAAAGGATCATGCAATAAACAAAACAAAGTAGCAGAAAACTAGAACATAACATAATAAAAGCGGAAAAGAAAAAAAAGAAAGGAACTCAACCACCTTAGTTATCTGAGTGGTCGTTTTATTCTTTAGGTTATGCTCCTTTGTGAAGATGATTCACCTCCCTTTGGTGCCATAAGAATAGACAGAAAACCCTATAAGCAAAGCGTCAACACCAAACTTAAAGGTTTGCTTGTCTTCAAGCAAAGAAGAACTGAAAATAAAAAGAAACAAATATTATACTGAAATAAGAATAAAAGGATAAAAGAACAAGAGAGAATTAGGATTTGGGAGAGAGAATAAAAAAATAAAAAAAACTGGCGGCGAACTGGTGGACATGTGCGGCGCAGGCGACGCGTACGCGTACGGCACGCGTACGCGTGGGTCACGAGATTTTTTTAATGACGCGGAAGCGTCAGGCATGCGTCCGCGTGCCCTGGGTTTTGTGCGATTCATGCGAAGCCAGCCGTGCCCACGCGCAACTCTCTGTAACTTTTTATTTTTCTCGCACCCCTAGATGACACGTACGCGTCAGCGACGCTTGCGCGTCGGGTACTTTTTTTTTTCCGGCTCCTGTTCTAAAATAGCTATATGATCAGAAAATTAGTAAGAACTTAATAAAAATCAAATAAGTAAGAAAACTACTACTACGTAAAATAACTAAGGATACGAAATTATCGGGTTGCCTCCCGACAAGCGCTTCTTTAACGTCACTAGCTTGACGGTTAGCTCCTCTAAGGAGGGGGATCATAGGGGCTCAGCTCTTCACCCCTTACTTTGAACTTCTTTCCTGTGTCTTCATAAATTAGCTCAATATGCTCCAGTGAGAGGATTCTGTTTACTGTATAAATCCATGCTGGAGTCTTAGTCAACACCACCTTCATTCCTGGGGAAAAACCTTCAGTGGGGATCTTTTTGTTTCTCCATCCCCTGGGTATTTTCTTCTTTTTGGGAACCTCCTCCTTGGTGGATGATGCATTTCCAACACCAAACTTAGATTTGATGTCAGGAGGAATTTTACTTATTGTCACCAAAAGTGGTTTGAGTTGCAGACTCTGCTGTGCATCATCAGGGGGTTCTTGAAGGTTTGGATCAATAAGCTCAGCCTGCATGCACCTCTCTCCTTCACCCGTTGAATGTATATCTTTGAAGACATGAAAGACCAGTTGCTCATTATGCACTCTAAGCACTAATTCACCTACTTCTATACCAATCAGAGCTCTTCCAGTGGCTAGGAATGGTCTTCCTAGAATTATAGAGGCATTCTCATCCTCCCCTGTATCAAGAATTACAAAATCTGCTGGGAGGAAGAACTTACCCACTTTGACCAAGATATTTTCTACTAATCCGTATGCAGGCTTCATAGATTTGTCTGCCATCTGTAATGCTATCTTTGTGGGTTGTGCCTCTTGGATCTGCAACTTCTTCATCACAGACAAGGGCATTAAATTGATGCTTGCTCCCAGATCACATAACGCTTTCTCAAAGGTTGTAATCCCAATGGTGCATGGAATTTGAAAGCTCCCTGGATTTGGCATCTTCTTTGGTAAGTTATTCTGAATGATGGAACTGCATTCTTTAGTCAGGACCACTGTCTCATTTCCCTTTAAAGGCTTCTTCCTTGACAACAGCTCCTTCATGAACTTGGCATAGAGAGGCATTTGTTCCAAAACCTCAGCAAAAGAAATATTGATTTGCAACTTTCTGAAGATTTCTAAGAACTTTGAAAACTGCTTGTCCTTGGTCTCCTTTTGAAGTCTCTGAGGATATGACATTTTTGGTTTGTACTCGGGAGCCTTTGGCAATGTAGGATAAGTGTCAAGAGAGTATGGGAATGGGTTGTCCGCACGCTTTGGAGGTGCGTGCTCTACTTCTTCCTTCTTCTCCTCTGGAGCTTCCTTTTCAACTAGCTCTTCATTGGCCTTGGTCTCAGAGCCAGCTACTTTACCACTTCTCAATTGAATAACCTTGTAATCTTCTCTTGGGTTCACCACTATATCACCTTGAAATGTACTTGCAGACATCTCAAGTATTTTCTTACTCAGTTGGCCCACTAGCACCTCTAAGTTTCTAATGGAGGCTCTGGTTTCCTGCATAGCTTGTGCTTCCGTACTTGCCACTTGTTCACTTATTACGGTGATAGCCTTGCATTCCTCTCTTGAATTTGGAATTGTGTTACCAGGAAGGCTATTAGTGGTCCTCTGATCAATTTCATTAACACGCCTCTCTTCTGAGGGGTCTCAGAGTTCACATAACTCCTGTTAGATAAGTATAAATATTGGTTGCTTGCAACCAATTCAATCAGCTCAATAGTCTCCTCTGGTGTCTTCTTCTTGTGCAGTGAACCGCCTGTAGAAGTGTCTAGGCTGATCTTGGACATCTCACCTAAACCTTCATAAAAGATATCTAGTTGGGTCCATTTGGAGAACATGTCCGGAGGGCATTGCCTAGTCAGTAGCTTGTATCTCTCCCAAGCTTCATAAAGAGTTTCACCCTCCTTCTGTCTGAAAGTATGAACCTCCAACCTGAGCTTAGTCAGCTTCTTTGGTGGAAAAAATTTAGTGAAAAATTCTGTAACAACTTTTTCCAAGTATTCTGACTCTCCTTTGGTTGGGATTCTAACCACAACTTTGCTTTATCCCTCAGAGCAAACGAGAAGAGCATGAGTTTGTACACCTCTGGGTTCACTCCATTTGTCTTCACAGTATCACACATCTGCAGAAAATCAAATATAAACTGATTTGGATCTTCATGAAGAAGTCCATGATATTGGCAGTTTTGTTGCACCAGCGTGACCAATTGTGGCTTCAACTCAAAGTTATTTGCAGCTATAGGAGGCACCACAATGCTTTTTCCATAAAGATCCGCAGTAGGGGCAGAATAAGAGCCAAGCACTCTCTTTTGTTGCTCATCCCCATTCGGATTTGCCACATTAGCATTAGCATTATTGTTAGGATCCATAGTGGACTTTGTAGCCTTGTAAAGTCTTGCTTGTTACAAACGCCGCCTGAAAGTTCTTTCAGGTTCAAGATCAAAGTCTAAGAGATGTTCTTTGTCTCTGTTCCTGCGCATACACAAACAGAAAACAAGAAAAAATGGGACTCTCTACGTCAGAGTGTAGAGAAGTCCCTGTGAGGTAACCTGTGTAAAGAAATAAAATAAAAATACTAAATAAATAAATTGAAAATTGCAATTAAAATTAAGACAAAAATTTTGAATTTATTAAGCCAAAAAAAATAAAAATAAAAATAAAATTAATTAGAGAACACCAAACTTAATTTCAAAAATTAAGGAAAATAATGGTACTATTTATTTATTTATTTATTTAAATTTTTATTTATTTTTTTGTTTTTTTTAAATAATAAAAGTAAAATAAAAAAAAAGGATACGGTATAAAGGGAAGGGGGAAAAGTAAACGAAAAGGAAAAAAAATAACGTAAAAGAAAAAAAAGAAAAAAATAACATAAAGGAAAAAAAAGAAAAAAATAACGTAAAAAAAAAAAAGAAATGCAAAATAAAAATTAATAATAAAATATATATATATATATATATATATATATCTAATCTAAGCAATCAAACAACGAATAATTATTAATCACTATCAATCCCCGGCAACGGTGCCAAAAACTTGGTGCGGTATTTGTAACCCACTAACTTACCGGCAAGTGCACCGGGTCGTACCATGTAATACCTTACGTGAGTAAGGGTCGATCCCACGAGGATTGATGGATTAAGCAACAATAGTGTTTGATAGGATTAGTTAGACAAACAGAAAATAGTGTTGAGATGCAATATAAAAGACATTAATCAATATAAAGAATATTGAAGAAAGGCATGTAAATACTTTGGGAAGAAAATACGGAGAAGATAGTTAAGGCTTCAGAGTTATCTATTTTTCTGGAATTATTTTTCTTACTAACTATTTTAATCATGTAGGATTTAATTTATGGCAAACTATATATGACTAGACCCTAATTCCTTAGACCTTCCTAATCTCCTCTAAAATTCATCAAAAGCCAAGTCCTTGGTCAATTAATTCCAATTAGAGAGTGATGATCAAATTCCAGTTTATATGCCACAAAAACTCTAATTACCCAAAAATAAAAGGATTATATGTCACGTATCCCGTTAAATTCAGATAATTAAAATTTAGGAGAATATGTTTTCAAGCTGTTGTTCAAGTAAAGGCTTTTCCAAGTTATACAAGAACGCATTTAGAAAGAGGGTCATACTTCCATTCCACCCAAATTCATAAGATAAAGAACGAAAACAATTCTTAAATTATAAATCCATACATAAATTAAAATAGAAAAAGTAATAAAATCAATCCATAGAAATAGACAGAGCTCCTAACCTTAACAATGGAGGATTAGTTACTCATGGTTCAAAGTAGAAAATAAGAATTCAGGTAAAAATGTACTAAGTTTCAATCTGATGGATCTGAATCCCCTTTTATAACTAATCCTAATAATTTAAAAATCAAATTTCTAAAATTAAAATTAAAATAATATATTTTTCCATTTAAAAATCAAATTTGAATTTAAATTCGAATTAATTAACAAGTCTTCAGCTGATGGGTGGGGACCACTTGATTTGTCCATTATGCAGCTTCTAATATGTGTTTTCTGGGCTGGAAACCGGGTCAAAACAGCCCTGAAATTGCTCCCAGCATCTTTCTGCATTTTTTGCATGTTGCGCATGTCATGCGTACGCATCGGTCACGCGCACGCGTCGATGGTCTTTTTCGCGAGTCACGCGGACGCGTCGCTTTGCAAATCTTCAAATCATGCGTACGCGTCAGTCACGCGTACGCGTCGCTCCTCGCTGCCATCTCCTTTGATTCTTGTGCTGCAGAAACTCCATCAAATCCAGCCGAATGCTACCTAAAATAAATAGTATTGCACAAAACTTAAAATAGCATCCATAGTGGCTAAAATATAATTAATTTTTAATTAAACTCAACAAATTACATGCAAATTTACTAGAAAAAATAGGAAAGATGCTCATGCATCAACAACCAAGCTGAGTATGAGGCACTACTGGCTGGTTTGAAGCTGGCTAAGGAGGTTGGAGCTCAAAATCTCATCATCTTCAGTGACTCACAGGTGGTCACTTCACAAATAGCAGGGAGCTACCAAGCCAAGGACCCCACCATGAAAAAGTACTTGGACAAAACCAGGGAACAGCTCGGACAACTCGGGGAATATGAAGTCCGCGACATACCCCGAGAACAGAATGCCCGAGCTGATGCACTCTCAAAGTTAGCCAGCACCAAACCAAGGGGCAACAATAGAAGCCTCATCCAAGAAAAAGTCCTAGCTATAACAGGTCTGGATCAAGGATGGATGACTCTCATAATTAACTACCTCAAAACAGAATCACTCCCCATAGATAAGAAAGAGGCAAAGAGGTTAAAACGGGAAGCACAATACTACACTATCATAAACAATACTCTATAAAAAAGAGGGATTTCAATACCATTGTTAAAGCGTGTGCCGACTTCCAACACAAAGGAAGTTTTAGAAGAGGACACAGTGGCATCTGTGGCAATCGTCTCGGAGTGCAGGCACTTACCAAAAAAAGTATTCCGGGCCAGATTTTATTGGCCAACTCTACACAAAGAAGCCACAGAGTTCATAAAGACGTGTCCACCATGTCAGAAACATGCCAACTTTCACATCGCCCTGCCAGAGGAGCTCATCAACGTAACATCACCCTGGCCATTCCCAAAATGGGGACTCGACCTTCTTGGACCTTTTCCTCAGGGATCAGGACAAGTGAAATTCCTCATAGTAGGGGTGGAGTATTTCACAAAATGGATCGAGGCAGAACCTCTAGCTAATGCCACTGCTCAAAGAAGTCGAAAATTCCTATATAGAAACATTGTCACAAGGTTTGGGATTCCATACTCCATCACCACAGACAATGGCACCCAATTCACAGATGCAGGCCTCAGAAAGTCAGTGGCCGACTTGAACATAAAACACCAATTCACCTGCGTAGAACATCCCCAGGCCAATGGACAAGCAGAAGCTGCTAACAAAGTCATATTAGCTGGGTTAAAACGGAGATTACAGGATGCAAAGGGAGCCTGGGCTGAAGAGCTCCCACAAGTCCTATGGGCATATCGGACAACCCCACACTCCACTACAAAAGAATCACCCTTCCGATTAGCTTACAGAATGGAGGCAATGATCCCAGTGGAGGTCGAAGAAGGGTTGCCAAGAGTGATCCACTACAACGAAGAGGCCAACTCCCAACTTCAAAGGGAAGAAATCGACCTACTTCCAGAAATCCGAGAAAGAGCTCGGATCAGGGAAGAGGCATTAAAACATCGAATGGCTTCAAGATACAATCAAAAGGTAGTACCGCAAAGTTTTGTCGAGAACGACCTCATCCTAATCCGAAATGATATCGGAACAACTCAACCTGGAGAAGGAAAACTGGCAGCAAACTGGAAAGGACCCTACCGAGTCATAGAAATACTTGGAAAGGACTACTACAGACTGTCCGAACTCGAAGGGCGAGAGCTTCCCAGGTCATGGCACTCTTGCAACTTACGAAGGTATTATAGTTAGAAGTAATAAGGATCTTAGAATAAGGTGCACTCTTTTTCCTGAAAAGGTTTTTTAATGAGGCGCCAAGCCAAGATTCATAAAATACCTAACTTAGAAGAATAAAACTCCCACATGTATATATTTTCATATTTTTTATTAGAAGTTTTTCTTGAGTTCCTACATATTCTTTATCAAGACGCGTTAATCTGAAACACAAAAATTCATCGCCCGATTGTAAAGCTACAGATCGGCAGAAAGTGAAAATCAAATTCACTGCACGATCACGATAAAGACCAACAAAGATGAAAATCAAATTCATCAAAAGGTCGACCAAACGGGGATCAAATCCAATTTCTACAAAATTGGCAAAGATGAAAACAGAATAATGCAAGAAGTTATCGAAAGTGATCTATAGAAAGGACCTGACGAGGTCTTAATAAAATGGATTACTAAAAATAACTTAAAGACCGGCCGACGTAAAGAAGTCGGACCAGTCGACCATAATAACCAAAGTTATAAAAATTAAATCCCTAGAAAGAGGTCTGGCCAGTCCTAAAAAAGAGGATTACTAAAATAACTTAGAAAGGGCCTGACATGATGAAGTCAGCCCATAACATAAAGTTATAAAAGTAATCCCTGAAAGAGACCTGAACAAGGTCCAAAAAAGAGGATTACTAAAATAACTTAGAAGGGCCCGACATGATGAAGTCGGCCCAGAACATAAAGTTATAAAAGTACTCCCTAAAAGAGAGCTGAACAAGGTCTAAAAAAGAGGATTACTAAAATAACTTAGAAAGGCCCGACATGATGAAGTCGGCCCAGATCATAAAGTTATAGAAGTAATCCCTGAAAGAGACCTGAACAAGGTCCAAAAAAGAGAATTACTAAAATAACTTAGAAGAGATCGACATGATGAAGTCGGCCTCCCACAAACAAGTTATAAAAAGTAGTCCCTAAAAGAGACCTGACAAAGGTCCAAAAAGAGGATTACTATAAATAACTTAAAAGGGAGCAACGTAAAGAAGTCTGCCTAAAAACCAAAAATTTATAAGAAGTAATCCCTAAAAGAGATCTGACAAAGGTCCAAGAAAGAGGATTACCAGAGATAACTTGGAAGGGACTGTTCATACCCTAGGTCGAGCTACCCGACCCGGGATGATTGGCGATAAAACGACCGACCTCTTCAGGTCAGACTACCCGACCTCTTCTAAAGAGCTCGGCCAAATCGACAGGAAAGCCCAATAAAGGGCCCAAATAGAGGAACACGACCCAAATCCAAAGGCAATTTAAGCCTATAGAGATAAAGGCGGTTCCCTTGAAGATAAGCTGACTTCATCCAAAACAGGATAAGATAAGATAAGATAACTAACTTATCTTATCAGAAAGGTCAGCCCACACTACTATAAATACACTGGAGCACCCAGGTATAACTCATACTCTGATTCTACATAAAACCTGCTTAATACCCGTGCTAACTTAAGCATCGGAGTCTCTTGCAAGTAACCCCAACCCTTCGGTGACCAAGGATCAGCAGTGCTGTAAATCCAACAAGTTGGATACAACAGCTCCGGCCGCCATCAGCCAGCCGGACACGTTATCTCCGACCAGTACAGAAGATCTCGTCCGAGATCGACCTCCAGTTTCAGGTAACCCTCGGAACATTGGCGCCGTTGCCGGGGAGCCTGGAAGTCATCCCACCACCATGGCGGACTGCCATGACAACGACCACGATTCAGATCTAGAAAACAGAACGCCGCACAAAAACGCGGACACCACACTGAAAGATACCCCGGAATCCAACGGAGACAAAAATTCATCAAATCCGGGAGCAATAGAGGCGCTTCAAGATCGCTTGAAACAACTTGAGAAAGAAACCCAACAACAACGAGAAATCGGAAATGATCTACAAAGAGAGGTACCGCGACGTCGACAATTAGAAGAAAAACTACAACAATTAGAAGCCGATCTCAAATCGAAAACTCCCCGGACTACTCCTGAGGAAAATTCACGCAAAGAACAAGATCCATTCACCAGGGAAATGATGAAAACCAAAATTCCAAAAGACTTCAAACTCCCGGATATGATTTTGTACGACGGCACCACAGATCCCAACCATCATCTTAGCAATTTCAGAAGCAGAATGTACCTTACCGACGCCTCAGATGCCGTTCGCTGCAAAGCTTTTCCAACAACCCTCACGAAGACAGCGATCAGATGGATCGACAACTTACCTCCTAAGTCCATCTCAAACTTTGACGACCTGGCCAAAAAGTTCCTGGCCAGATTCTCCATCCAGAAGGATAAGGCCAAGCACGCACCCAGTTTACTAGGGATCATGCAAGGAGATCGAGAGAGTCTCCGCAACTACATGGAAAGATTCAACAAAACATGCATGGACATACAAAGTTTACCAATAGAGGCCGCCATCATGGGACTCATCAATGGCCTACGAGAGGGACCTTTTAGCCAATCTATATCAAAGAAGTACCCCACCTCCTTAGACGAAGTACAGGAGCGAGCAGAAAAATACATCAACATGGAAGAGAATGCTCGGCTAGGAGAAACCTCAAAATCCGGGGCCTCCTACTGAGACAAAGACAAGGAATCCAAAAGGAAAGAAGATCGACAAGGGGAGAAAATAAAAAAATACCATAATTACACTCCTCTCAGAGTATCCCTGGTCGATGTATACAAAGAAGTCTGCCATACAGAGAAAATTCCCCCAGCACGGCCACTCAAAGGCAAAAGAGGAGGAGGAAACCGGAAGGAATATTGTGAATACCACCGAGTTCGAGGGCACTCCACCAACGAGTACTTCGACTTAAAGAATATCATAGAAAAATTGGTGAGAGAAGGAAGATTAGATCGCTTTCTGGCTACCCGATATGATGACCAAAGAAAGAGACGAAGGGACAAAGATGACGGACGAGCTGAGCGATCACCTCGGACACCAGAAAGACACATCCACATGATACACGGGGGATTCGTAGGAGGCGGGATCTCCAAATCATCCCGAAAAAGATATCTTAAAGAAGTATATCATGTCGAGGGAAAAGAGGAAGCACCCGACATCCCTGCGATAACATTCACTAAAGAGGACGCATCCGGCATCATCTCGGGACACGACGACCCCATGGTCATCACTATCATACTGGAAAATGCCAATCTACACTGCACATTAGTAGACCAAGGGAGTTCTGCCGACATCTTATTTAAAACAGCCTTCGACAAACTCGGCTTAGACGAAAAGGAGCTTAGAGCATACCCGAATAGTCTGTTCGGACTTGGAGATACCCTGGTACAACCACTGGGATACATATCACTACACACAACCTTCGGAAAAGGGAACCAATCCAGGACCCTCAAGATAGACTACATCGTGGTCGACGTAAGTTCAGCCTACAATGCCCTAATAGTTCGGACAACACTCAATCAACTCGGCGCAATAGTCTCAACTCCACATCTATGCATGAAATTCCCAACTACAAAGGGGATAGCCATGGTAAAAGCAGATCAAAAGATGGCACGTCGCTATTATAACGAAAGTCTAAACCTCAGAGGCAGAGGAGAAGAGTTTCATACAATTGAGCTTGGCGGAGTTCAGCGACGAGAAGAACTCTGTCCGCAGCCGGAAGGTGAGAAAGAGAAGGTTCAGATCGGAGACACCTCGGACAAAACAACTAATATTGGAACGATCCTAAGATGAGACTCAAAAGAATTACTGATACAATTCTTACGCGATAATGTCGATCTCTTCGCATGGAAATCCGCAGATATGCCAAGTATAGACCCCAAGCTAATGTGCCACAAGTTGGCGGTCTATACGGGATCTCGGCCGGTGCAGCAGAAACGAAGAAAACTTGGGCCAGAGCGATCCCAAGCGGTGGAAGAGCAAGTACAGGCACTACTGGAGGTAGGATTCATAAGAGAAGTCAAGTATTCATTATGGCTAGCCAACGTCGTCTTGGTGAAAAAATCAAATGGGAAGTGGCAAATGTGTACCGATTACACCGATCTCAACAAAGCATGCCCAAAAGATCCTTACCCACTCCCAAGTATCGACGCTCTGGTAGATGCTTCCTCCGGATATAGATACCTCTCGTTTATGGACGAATACTCGGGATACAACCAAATCTCCATATATCCACCAGATCAAGAAAAGACCTCGTTTTTAACGCCAAAAGCAAATTACTGCTACATCGTAATGCCCTTCGGTCTCAAGAACGCGGGAGCTACTTATCAAAGGCTGATGAATAAAGTCTTCTCAGACCACATTGGAAAGATCATGGAAGTTTATGTGGACGATATGTTGATAAAGACACAAAGCGAAGATACATTATTGTCCGACCTGGCTCAAGTGTTTGACACCATAAGGAAGCACGACATGCGACTTAATCCGGTAAAATGCACCTTTGCGGTAGAAGCAGGCAAATTCCTATGTTTCATGCTCACACAAAAAGGAATTGAAGCAAACCCGGATAAATACCAAGCCATACTCAACATGAAGAGCCCGACCTGTGTCAAAGAAGTGCAGCAACTCAACGGGAGATTGGCCGCCCTATCCAGATTCTTAGCAGGGGCAGCGATAAGATCTCTCCCCTTCTATGCTACTTTAAGGAAGGGAAAACAGTTCGAATGGACGACAGAATGCGAACAAGCCTTCCAAGACTTCAAGGAGTTCTTAGGACGACCGCCTATCTTATCTCGACCACGAGAAGGAGAACCACTCGTACTATATCTCCAGTAGGAAGCCGGGCAATAGCCTCAGCACTAGTCAGAGAAGACGAAAGTGGGCAACAACCCGTCTACTTCATTAGCAAAGCACTACAGGGATCCGAGCTGAACTACCAGAAAATAGAAAAGTTTGCCTATACTCTCATTCTAACATCTCGACGACTTCGCCCGTACTTCCAGGCTCACACTATTAAGGTTCGAACCAACCAGCCCATAAAAGGAATATTGCAGAAAACAGATTTAGCAAGCAGAATTTTACAATGGGCAGTCGAGTTATCAGAATTCGACCTCCAATATGAAGCTCGGACGGCCATTAAATCACATTACCTAGCCGATTTTATCACAGAATTCATAGATGCCTTGGAGACTCCCACAGAATGGAATCTCTACATGGACGGTTCTTCAAATAAGACTGGAAGCGGCGCAGGCGTGATAATAGAAAGCAACCAAGGAACCCAAGTTGAGCTCTTCCTCAAGTTCGGGTTCTCGGCCTCAAACAACCAGGCAGAATATGAAGTGTTATTAGCCGGTTTGAAGCTAGCTACAGAGGTTGGAGCTAAAAAACTCAACATTTATAGCGATTCACAAGTAGTCACCTCACAGATAACAGGGAGCTATCAAGCCAAAGATCCCACCATGAAAAAGTATTTGGATAAAACCAAGGAACAGCTCGGACAACTCGGGGAATATAAAATCTACCACATACCCGCGAGCAAAATGTCCAGCTGACGCACTCTCAAAACTAGCCATCACCAAACCAGGGGGCAACAATAGAAGCCTCATCCAGGAAATGCTACAGAACCCGTCAATATCGGAAGCAAAAAAAATCCTAGCCATCACAAGTCAGGACCAAGGATGGATGACCCCCATAATTAACTACCTCAAAGCAGAGACGCTCCCCACGAAGGAAAAAGAGGCGAAAAGATTAAAAAGGGAGGCACAGTACTACACTATTATAAACAACATCCTGTACAAAAGAGGGATCTCAATACCACTACTTAAATGCGTGCCGACCAACAACACAAAGGAAGTGTTAGAAGAAGTACACGGCGGCATGTGCGGTAATCATCTCGGAGCACGAGCTCTTGCCAAAAAAGTACTTCGAGCGGGATTTTATTGGCCAACCCTACAGAAGGAAGCTATAGAATTTGTAAAGACATGTCCACCATGTCAAAAACATGCCAACTTCCATATCGCCCCGCCAGAAGAGCTCATCAGTGTAACCTCGCCCTGTCCATTTGCAAAATGGGGACTTGATCTTCTCGGACCCTTTCCCTAGGGATCAGGACAAGTAAAATTCCTCATAGTCGGAGTAGTCTATTTTACAAAATGGATTGAGGCAGATCCCCTAGCCAGCGCCACCGCTCAAAGAAGTCGGAAATTCCTATACAGAAACATTGTCACGAGGTTCGGGGTTCTATACTCCATAACCACAGACAATGGCACTCAATTCATAGACGCATGCTTCAGGAGACTAGTACCCGACTTGAATATAAAGCACCAGTTCACCTCCGTCGAACACCCTCAAGCCAATGGACAGGCCGAAGCTGCCAACAAAGTCATATTGGCAGGGTTAAAACAGAGATTACAAGATGCAAAGGGAGCTTGGGCCGAAGAACTTTCGCAAGTCCTATGGGCATATTGAACAACGCCACACTCCACGACAAATGAATCACCCTTTCGACTAGCATACGGAGTGGAGGCAATGATCCCAGTAGAGATCAAGGAAGGGTCACCCAGAGTAGTCCACTACAATGAAAAGGCCAACTCTCAACTTCAGAAGGAAGAACTCAACCTACTACCTGAAATTCAGGAAAGAGCTCGGATCAGGGAAGAAGCACTAAAACGTCGAATGGCTTCCAGATATAATCAAAAGGTAGTGCCAAGAAGTTTCACGGAGAACGACCTCATCCTAATCCGAAATGATATTGGAACAACTCGACCAGGAGAAGGAAAGTTGGCAGCAAACTGGAAAGGACCCTACCGAGTTGTAAAAGTATTCGGAAAGGGCTACTACAGACTGTCCGAACTCGATGGACGAGAGCTTCCCAGATCATGGCACGCCTGCAACCTAAGAAGGTACTACAGCTAGAAAAGTAAAAGATCTCACCATTGGATGCACTCTTTTTCCTGAAAAGGTTTTTTAATGAGGCACCAAGTTGAGACTCAAACACTATTCGACATAAAGGGATGAAAAATTCCCACATGTACATATTTGCACTTTCCTTTGAATAAATATATATTTTAGATATTCTACAAGATTTCAAGACGCATTAATCTGAAGTATTCATCGTCCGATTATAAAGCAACAGATCGGCAGAAAGTGAAAAAAAAAATAATTTCACTGCACGATCACGATAAAGATAACCGTCTGATAAAGGTGAAAACGTGATTCACCCAAAGGACGATCTAGAGATGACAACCACTTTCTACAAATCGGCAAAGATGAACACAGAATAATGTAAGAAGTTATCGAAAGTGATCTAAAAAAGAACCTGACGAGGTCTTACGGATTGCTAAAATAATAACTTAAAGACTGGCCGACATTAGGAAGTTGGACCAAGTCAACCCAAGTTATAAGCAAACCCTAGAAAGAGGTCTGGCCAACCCTATTAAAGAGGATTACTTTAACTTAGAAGGGCCCGACATAACAAAGTCAACCCAAAACTAAAAAGTTATACAAGTAGTCCCTGAAAGAGACCTGACACAGGTCCAAAAAAGAGGACTACAAAAATAACTTAAAACAAAAATAACTTAAAGGAGACCGATATAACGAAGTCGGACTCCTACTACTAAAAAGTTATTTGCAAAAATAACTTAAAGGAGACCGATATAACGAAGTCGGACTCCTACTACTAAAAAGTTATTTACAAAAATAACTTAAAGGAGACCGATATAACGAAGTCGGACTCCTACTACTAAAAAGTTATAAAAGCAATCCTTGAAAGAGATCTGACAAAGATCCAAGAAAGAGGATTACAAAAATAACTTAGAAAAGAACGACGTAAAGAAGTCGCCCTACTATAAAGCAAGTTACAAAGGTAACCCCTGAGAAAACCGGAATAGGACTACCAAAACAACATAGACTAACTTGAAGAAATTTGTTATAGATCGACAGAAATACAAGCAAGAGCGAAAAAAACCGAAAAACAAGTTAGACCCACAACCACAAAGGATTCAAGCTACAAAAGTACAAAGCAAATCCAAAAAGGTCGAGCTGCAAGGTTCCAACATTCTCAGAAAACAAAAGAGATACCAAATCAAGCACAAAAAGCATGATATAGTTTACAAAAAGTTATAAAAGCCTTAGAGGCCACCAAAACCTACCTTAAAAAGCTAAGCGAGCTACCTTTTGTTTTTCAAAAATAAAAGTTGCTAGGCAAGCAACAAGAAACTGTCAGCAGAACATAAAGAGTTTAAAAAGCCCACAAGCCGGGCCAACTATATAAATATCCAGAATAAATGAAGCTAAGGGTCAGAAGACTTTTTAGCAGGAGACGGAGGGCGAGTCTGGAGAGGAACAGCATCCACAGTACCGTCATCTCGGTTTAAGATCTGACAGTCAGGATCAGAGGCGGGAGGGTCAACCTCGGTAGGAACAGCAGAAGTCGACACCTTAGCAGAGGACACAGGGGGAAGTTCGACATTATCATCATCCTCATCATCAGGGACAATCTTGCCATCCTTAACAACATTATCCAGGCTGAAGAGGGTCAGGTCGGCCTCGGGAGCAATAACCCGAACTTGCTCCTTCAGGTTCTCATAAGCAGCAGTCACGCTGCCAACAAGATGACCTTGAAGTTCAGAATAATCTTCCATGGCACTCTCTAGCTCCCCCCTCAGGCGCATCACCTCCTGATAGGACGTAATGTAACTATCCTTATGCATCATTGCCGTGTCCTCGGCCAACCGCACAGAAGCTGCCAGAGAAAGGGAACTCGCCTTCTCGTTCTCTAGATCTCTTTCCAGCTTGGCCACCTTCACCTCAAGCTCCTCCTTCAGCCCCTTCATCCGGTCGAACTCTTGCTTTGCCTCTTCCATAAATGCTTTGGTGGCATGGAGAGGTAGGTTCTGAGCAGTTCGGTGCAGAGCAGCCCCCATATACGCCATCTTTATGCTGTTTCGGGTCATAAATTCCAAATGATGAAGGATGGACACATCGTCCATAGAAAAGGCGCCATAGGGGCCGATTTACTGATCTACAAATTCAATAGCATTAAAGTCGGGAGCGTCGAGGTCGAAGGGCTCAACTGTTTTTTGTTTCTTATTGGGAGAAGCGACAGAAAGAGCAGCAGAAGTTGGAAGAGAGTCAGCCAGACGAACTCGGGGAGTAGGGATCACCTTCCTCATCCCAGGAGAACTCGGGATGGACGGCTTCACACGCACTTGGGAAGATCCCTCCCCGGCCGCCTTAGCCGAGATGTTTTTGGCAGCAGTCGCCTTCTGTGCCCTCTTAAAATCCTTCATGGATTCATTATTCTTCATCGCCTCTACAAATAAGACACAACAGTAAGAAATTAAGCTACAAGTTGGAAAGGCATTCACAAGCAACATAAACAGATAACAAAGGAAATGTAAAATACCCAGCTCAGTTTGAAGAAGAGAGGGATTGGTTAAAAATATCTTTGTATCAAGATAGGGGGATTGACCCCAGTGTTCTTCCAAGACAGTCACAAAAGCTCGCTCAGCCTCATCCAACATTTCCCACGTATATCTGGACACTCTCACATCTTTTTGCCATTCCAAGGGAAAGGCGGGCTCATCATTCTCATCCAGGAAAAAAGGCCGAGCTCCTTCAACAGCTCGGACCTTGAAAAAATAGTTCTTAAAATCGCGAAATGATTCATCAAACATGGGAAAGACCTTCTTTCCCTGGGAAGATCAGAAGGAGACCCACGCTGCCTTCTTTTTTACTACTCCAGGCTTTGTCAAGACAAATAGGTAGAAAAAGAGAGATTGCGAGGCAGGGATACCAAAACCATTACACAACAATTGAAAAATTTTAATGAAACCCCAGGAATTAGGGTGAAGTTCAGAGGGAGCAACATTACAGGACCATAATAGGTCGGTCTCAAACTCAGTAAAAGGAAGGGTGATACCCAGCTGACCAAAGAAGAAGTCATAAGCATAGAAAAAAAGGCGATCATTAACAACCTGAGTAGAGAAACAAACTTTCTCCTCAGAAGAGGGAGGGACAAGTTCATAATTCTTCTCATCACCAGGATTACTACAGACCCTATGAAACTGCCTAAGCTGTGCGCAAAACTCGGAATCAACCAAAGAGACACACATAAGAACCATCGAGTCCACCCAATCGGCCATGCCCTCGGGAACCTGGGAAGACATCTCTACAACGTTATTGCGAGAAGACATGAGGCCAACTAAATCCTACAATAAGAAAAGAAGAGTGGATTACTAATAAAACATCTCAGATGAGGGGCAAAACAACTCGACAGACGAACAAATAGGAAAGGAAAACCCCAAGACTCAAACCAAAGCCCTGGGGCATCCTTTGGAGGCAGTAACAAAGCAAGGTTTCAAGAAAATTCTACAGCTTACGTCCCGGCACTCATCAAAGGAGAAAATAAGGTTTCAAACGAAAACAAAGGAAGTAAAAAACACAACGTCACTACCTTTCTACAGTCTATCAGCCAAAGCTTGTCAAAATAAAAAATGCCCAGCAGAAAATCACCAAAGACGCAAACTTTTTCAGAATCAAGCAAAACCACCATCGAAGGTACAAGCAGAAACAACAACAAACATGTAAAAGCCCCAATTTTTAGATTCAGGCAACAAGAAAAGAAAAAAGATTCACACCAAAAATGAAGAAATTCCAAAACACATCAGGTACAGTAAAAGCAGAAAAGATTCAAACTTTCTCTGAGCAAAATTAAAAAAACAGACATATAAAGAAACAGAGAAAGAAAATCGAACCTCAAAAATAAAAAGGAAGCTGAAGAGAAGAAGCACCAAAGCCACCCCTCGAAGCGGAAAACTGTGAAGATAGAAGGAGAAATATGGAAATCACCCCTCTTCCTCAGAAAGCAGTAGCAGAACAGGCGTTGCGAGAAGGAACTACGAAAGAAGTAGAAAATGAGAGAATAAAGGAAGAAGTTACGAAGAAGAGCGAAGAAGAGAAACTGTTTTTTGATTAAGAGATTCAAAATAAAAGCCAAGAGAAAACGGGGCAATTAATACCAATTAATGAAGGTATTAAACCCTCTCACATTCCCAAAAAATAAAGCGCTGATATAAAAGCGCGCGCTTTTAGAGGAAAACGTTCTATATTCAAAAAGAGTCAACAAAAGGAAGAAATCGACAAAATGCTTGAACTTGGTTTCACTAAAGATCGAAGTCAGAGGACTCAACCTCAAAAAAAAAAGACCGAGCTCAAGCAGGGGCACTGTTCATACCCTGGGTCGAGCTACCCGACCCGGGATGATTGACAACAAAGCGACCGACCTCTTCAAGTCAGACTACCCGACCTCTTCTAAAGAGCTCGGCCAAATCGACAGGAAAGCCCAATAAAGGGCCCAAATAGAGTAACACGACCCAAATCCAAAGGCAATCCAAGCATATAGAGATAAAGGCGGTTCCCTTGAAGATAAGCTGACTTCATCCAAAACAGGATAAGATAAGATAAGATAACTAACTAATCTTATCAGAAAGGTCAGCCCACACTACTATAAATACACTGGAGCACCCAGGTATAACTCATACTCTGATTCTACATAAAACCTGCTTAATACCCGTGCTAACTTAAGCATCGGAGTCTCTTGCAGGTACCCCCCACCCTTCGGTGACCAAGGATCAGCAGTACTGTAAATCCAACAAGTTAGATACAACAGCTCCGGCCGCCATCAGCCAGCCGGACACGTTATCTCCGACCAGTACAGAAGATCTCGTCCGAGATTGATCTCCAGTTTCAGGTAACCCTCGGAACAGGGACCAACATGATGAAGTCATCCCGATCATGATGCCAAAGCTAAAGGTAAATCCATGGAAGAGACCTAACAAAGGTCAAAACAAAATGGATTACTAGAAATAACTTCAGGCCAAAGTGAGTAAGTTGGCATACAAGTTGGACCCAAACATCCACGACCTCAAAATAATCAAGCTACAAGTATGAAAATACAAAAGGCAATCAAAAAAGGTCAGACAACAAGGCTCCAACATTCCCAAAAAACCTAAAAGATATCAGACAGGTGGAGAGGCCACCAAGTTATAATAATAACGAGAACTCAAGAGGCCACCAAAAAGTCAGCCCCAAGAGCTTGAAAAACTACTTTGTTTTTTCAAAATAATTTGCTAATAGAAAAGCAAATAAAGGTGTCCAGCAGTTAGATACCACAAATTACAAAACATAAAAAAGTTCAAAGCCCACAAGCTGGGCTATATACAAAAATATCCAAAGACAAATCATAGAGAGTTCCCAGTCACAGCATCAGGAGGACGAGTCTGAAGAGGCACCGCATCTGCCGTCCCATCATCCCGGTTCAGGACTTGACAATCGAAATCCGACTCGGGATGACCAACCTCAGCTGAAGGAGTTCAAGAAGTCGGCGTAAATCTTTGGCGGCGTGCACAGAAGGAGGTTCGACATCATCATCATCAGGGTCATCAGGGACAATTTTACCATCCTTCACAATGTTGTCCAAGCTGAAGAGAGTAAGGTCGAGCTCGGGTGCAAGAACCCAAACCTGCTCCTTCAGGTTCTCAGAAGCAGCATTTACGCTGCCTACAAGATGACCCTGGAGCTCGGCATAATCAGCTCGGGCAAATTCCAAATCCTCCCTGAGATGCATCATTTCCCTATAGGTCGTGACATAGCTCTCCTTGTGCTTCAACGCCGTCTCTTCAGCCAACTTTGCAGAAGCCGCCAAGGCAATAGAACTAGTCTTTTCACCCTCCAACTCTTTCTCCAACTTGGTCACCTTCACCTCAAGCTCCTCCTTCAAACCCTTCATGTGGTCGAACTCCAACTTAGCCTCCTCCATAAAGGCTTTCATAGCATGAATGGGAAGATCCTGGGTAGTTCGTTATAAAGCCGCCCCCATGTGTGCCATCTTGATGCTGCTCCGAGTAATAAAGTCCAGATGGCAAAGAAGAGAAACATCATCAGTAGGGATGGTACCATAAGGACCAATTTGTTGGTCCCAAACTCGACAGCATCAAAATCAGGTGCATCAAGGTTAAAGGGCTCAGCTATTTTTTGTTTCTTCGGAGGAAGAGCACCGATAGGAGAAGAGGTAGCAGCAGAAGGCTGTGGAGGATTGACCAAATGAACCCGAGGGGTAGGAATCATCCTCCTCGGTCCAGGAGAGCTCGGTACCGACGGCTTGAGCAAAGCATGAGAAGATCCTTCCCCGGCCACCTTGGCCGAGATGTTTAGGGCTGCAGTCGCTTTCCTCACCTTTTTGAAAGTCCTCATGGAATCATTATTTTTAACCATCTCTGGAAAAAACACAGCAAAAACCTAGTTACAAATTGAGAGAAAAAGAACAAGCTCGACAAAAAATGAAAACAAAATGAAAACAAGACAACCACTACCCAGCTCAGCTCGGAGAAGCGAGGGATCCCTTAAAAACCTTTTTGTGTGAAGATAAGGAGGTTGTCCCCAGTTCTCCTCCAACACGTTAACAAAGGCCTGTTCGACCTCGTCCAATATCTCCCACGTATACCTCGACACTACAACATTCTTTTGCCACTCTAAAGGAAACGCAGGCTCGTCATTCTCATCCAGAAAAAATGGGCGAGCTCCTTCAACAGCTCGAACCTTAAAAGAAATAATTCTTGAAGTCTCTAAAAGACTCATCATACATCGAAAAAACTTTCTTTCCTTGGGCAGACCAAAAAGAAACCCAGGAAGCTTTCTTTTTGGCAGAAATCCCAGGCTTGGTCAAAACGAAAAGGTAAAGAAAGAGAGTTTGAGAAGGCTTAACTTCCAATTCCTGACATAACAACTGGAAAATCTTAACAAATCCCCATGAATTCGGATGAAGTTGGCATGGAGACACATTACACGACCACAACAAGTTGGTCTCAAAGGGAGTAAAGGGAAAGGTAATGTTCATTTGACTAAAGAAATAGTCATAGGCATAAAAGAAGGGACATTCCCCCTGGACTGAAGTAAGGAAACAGACCATCTCATCAGAATCAGGTGCTACTAGCTCATAACTCTTCTCCTGCTCCTGATTACTACACATCCTGTGATGTTTTCTCCACACAGAATTCAGAATTTACTACAGAAACACACATCAACACAAGGGATTCCAGCCAGTCCGACATGCCCTCGGGGACTCTGGAAGAGGTCTCGACAATATTTTTGCGAAACGACATAGGTCAACTAAAATCCTACAGTAAGAAAAGGAAAAAGGGGGCTACTAATCAAACAGCTCGGGCAAAATAAAGCGTAACTCGGGCATAAAGGGATACAACTCAAAACTAAAACGCATAAGTGTCAAGAAGGCAGACAAAGCAACAAAAGGAAATCCCAGGACCTACACTAAAGATCCAGGGGCATCCTTTGGAGGCAATTATGGAATAAGGATTCAGGAAAATCTACAAGCCTACATCTCTACACGTCCTAACAGGAAGATAATAACACTATTTCCAACAAAAGCGACACTCCGAGAAGAAAGCTACGAGCCATAAATCAAATAAAGTCATCAAAATAACCACCTCCCAAACTACAGTTTCAAGCGGAACTACCAAGCAATAAAACGTATCAGGTAGAAGTCATCAAAGACGCAACTTTTTCCAGAAATAAACAAAAGCCATTATCTCAAAAGCTACAAAACCAAATAAAAAGGCAACAAACATGCATAGCCCTAAAAAAGCCTTTATCATAAAAGAAAAATGCCAAAAGCAGACACAAGAAGGCAAAAAGGTTCAATCTTTCAATGAACATTCAAGCAAAATCAAAACTTTACCAAGAACTGAATGCAAATCGATGAAGGAAGCAAAGAAGCAGAAAGAAGAACCAACCTGGAAAAAGGGGAAAAGTTTGAATGAAATCGAAGATGGAGAGACAGAATCTGGAGTCGCCTTTTAAAGCAAAGAAAGCACCAACAATCACCAAACGGTGTTACAGAGAGAAATGCAGAAATGTAAGTCCCAGGAAAAACAGAAAGGTAGAAAGAAAAGGGGGAAGTTACAGCAAGAGAAGAGAAAACCATTTTTGTGAAAAGTTCAAAATGAACGTGGGAGGCAAAAGAAACGGAACATTAAAGGAATCAATGAGGTAATTAAACCCTCGCGCATTCCCAAAGCAAGGAGACGCGCCTTTTCAAAGGAATGAAAATTTAAAGAAAAAACGTTCCACATTCAAAAGGAAACTCTACAAAGAAGAAGTCGACAAAATACTCGAGTTCGGCTTCACCAAAAGAAGGATCGAAGTCCTAAAACTAAAGACTCGACCTCAAAAGAAAGACCGTGCTCGAGTAGGGGCACTGTTCATACCCTGGGTCGAGTTGTCCAACTCGGGATGTTTAGCGACAAAAGCGACTGACCTCTTCAGGTCAGACTATTCAACCTCTTCTCAAAGAGCTCGGCCAAATTGACAGGAAAGCCCAATAAAGGGCCCAGATAGAGGAACAAGACCCAAATCCAAAGGCAGCCCAAGCCTATAGAGATAAGGGCGGTTCCCTTGAAGATAAGATGACTTCACTCAAAGATAAGATAAGATAAGATAACTATCTTATCCCCAGAAAGGTCATCCTCTACTATTATAAATACACTGGAGCAGCAAGGTATAACTCATACTCTGATTTTACTAAAAACCTGCTTAATACCCTTGCTAACTTAAGCATTCGAGTCCCTC
The DNA here is from genome assembly GCF_003086295.3 of Arachis hypogaea. Taxonomy (NCBI): domain Eukaryota; kingdom Viridiplantae; phylum Streptophyta; class Magnoliopsida; order Fabales; family Fabaceae; genus Arachis; species Arachis hypogaea. Next base: position 72,323,015 of record NC_092048.1, on the reverse strand, counting down.
GCAGGTACCACCACCCTCCAGTGACAAAGGATCAGTAGCGCAGCCAGTCTAACAAGTCGGACACGACAGCTCCGGCCACCACCCACCAGCTGGACACGTCATCTCCAACTAGAACAGAAGATCTCGTCCGAGATCAACCTACAGTTTCAGGTAACCCTCGGAACATTACTGTTCATACCCTGGGTCGAGCTATCCAACCCGGGATGTTTAGCGACAAGGCGACCGACCTCTTCAGGTCAGACTATCCGACCTCTTCTCAAAGAGCTCGGCCAAATTGCCAGGAAAGCCCAATAAAGGGCCCAGATAGAGGAACACGACCCAAATTCAAAGGTAGCCCAAGCCTATAGAGATAATGGCGGTTCCCTTGAAGAAGATAACTTCACTCAAAGATAAGATAAGATAAGATAACTATGTTATCCCCAGAAAGGTCATCCTCTACTATTATAAATACACTGGAGCACCCAGGTATAACATGTACTCTGATTCTACAAAATACCTGCTTAATACCCTTGCTAACTTAAGCATCGGAGTCCCTTGCAGGTACCACCACCCTCCAGTGACAAAGGATCAGCAGTATCGACAGTTCAACAAGTCGGACGCGACCGCACCGGCTACCACTTACAAGTCAGACATGTCAGCACCGATCAGCACAGAAGATCTCGTCCGAGATCGACCTACAGTTTCAGGTAACCCTCAGAGCATTGGCGCCGTTGCCGGGGAACCTGGAAATCGTCATGGCGGACAACCTTGACAACGACCACGACTCTGATCTAGAAGATAGGATGCCGTATAAAAACACGGACACTACACCAAAAGATACTCCTCAACCTAACAAAGACAAAGATTCGCCGAACATGGGAGCTATGGAAGCACTTCAGGATTGACTAAAACAACTTGAAAAAGAGGTCGAGTACCAACGCGAAATGAAGAGAAGCCTACAAAGGGAAGCTAGGTGACGCCGCGAGTTATAGGACAAGCTCTTAAAACTCGAAGCAGATCTTAAGGCCAAAAATACTTGATCCGGTCACGAAGACGACTCCCGTAAGGACCAAGACCCATTCACTAAAGAGATCATGATGAGCAAAATCCCAAAGGACTTCAAACTTCCCGACATGACTTTTACGATGGCACAGCAGATCCCGGCCATCATCTCAGTAATTTCAGAAGTAGAATGTACTTCACCGACGTCTCAGATGTAGTTCGCTGCAAAGCCTTCCCGACTACTTTAACAAAGACAACAATTAAATGGTTTGACAATCTACCCCCTAGGTCCGTCTCAAGGTTCGACGACTTAGCCAAGAAGTTTCTGGCCGGATTCTCCATCCAAAAAGACAAAGCTAAGCACGCCCCAAGTCTATTAGGAATTAAGCAAGGAGATTGGGAAAGTCTCTGAAGCTACATGGAAAGATTCAACAAAGCATGTCTGGACATACAAAGTCTACCAACAGAGGCCGCCATTATGGGTCTCATCAATGGCTTACGAGAGGGACCTTTTAGCCAATCTATATCGAAAAAATATCCCACATCTCTGAACGAAGTACAAGAACGAGCAGAGAAATACATCAATATGGACGAAAACTCTCGACTAGGAGAGGCCTCAAAATCTGGATTCTCCTACTCCTCCCGAGATAAGGATAAAGAGTCCAGAAAGAAAGAAGATCAACATGGGGAAAAAATCAAAAAATACCACAATTACACCCCTCTCCGGGCATCCCTTGTGGATCTCTACAGAGAAGTATGCCATACTGAAAAAATACCCCCAGCTCGACCACTCAAAAGCAAAAAGAGAGGAGGAAATTGGACTGAATATTGCGAATACCATTGAATCCATGGACATTCCACCAACGAATGTTTCGACCTAAAAAATATCATAGAAAAACTGGTAAGAGAAGGAAAGTTAGATCGGTACTTAGCCAGCCGAGCAGACTATCCGAGAAAAAGAAGAAGGGATGAAGATGTCGGACGGGCTGAACGACCACCTCGTACACCAGAGAGACATGTCCACATGATACATGGAGTATTTGTGGGAGGAGGAATCTCCAAATCATCTCGCAAAAGACATCTTAAAGATGTATATCACGTAGAAGGAAAAGAGGAAGCACCCGATATCCCCATAATCACTTTTACAAAAGAGGACGCAGCCGGCATCATCACGGGACATGACGATCCCATGGTTATCATATCGTATTAGCCAATGCAAATCTCCACCGCACTCTGGTAGACCAAGGAAGCTCGGCTGACATCTTGTTCAAAACCGCCTTCGACAAGCTCGACCTAGAAGAAAAAGAACTCAGAGCATATCCGAACAGCCTGTTCGGGCTGGGAGACACTCCAATTCAACCCCTGGGGTACATCTCACTCCACACGACCTTTGGAAAAGGAAACCGGTCAAGGACACTCAATATAGACTACATCGTAGTCGACGTGAGTTCAACTTACAATGCCCTAATAGGTCGGACAACGTTAAATCAGCTTGGCGCAGTAGTCTCGACTCCACATCTGTGCATGAAGTTCCCAACCACAGAAGGAATAGCTACAATAAAAGCAGACCTGAAGACGGCGCACTGCTGTTATAACGAAAGTCTAAACCTCAGAGGCAGAGGAGAAGAATGCCATACCATTGAACTTGGTGGAGTTTGCGGGCGAGAAGAACTCCGTCCACAACCCGAAGGCGAAGTAGAAAAAGTCCAGATCGGAGATGTCCCAGACAAAACACCCAATATTGGCACAATCTTAAAAGGACAGATAACAGAGTCACTCGTACAGTTCTTACGAGATAATGTCGACCTCTTTGCATGGAAGGCCGTAGACATACCAGGCATAGACACTAACCTAATGTGCCATAAGCTGGCAGTTTACTCAGGATCTCGGCCAGTACAGTAGAGGCATAGAAAGCTCGGACCAGAATGATCCCAAGCTGTGGAAGAGCAGGTATAGGCTCTACTGGAGGCAGGATTCATAAGAGAAGTCAAGTACCCATTATGGCTAGCTAACGTCGTCTTGGTGTAAAAACCAAATGGGAAGTGGCGAATGTGCACCGACTACACTGATCTCAGCAAAGCCTTTCCAAAAGACCCATATCTACTCCCAAGTATCGACACTCTGGTGGATGCCTCCTCTGGATATAAATACCTCTCGTTTATCGACGCCTACTGTTCATAACCTGGGTCGAGTTACCCGACCCGGGATGTTTAGCGACAAGGCGACCGACCTCGACAGGTTCGACTATCTGACCTCTTCTCAATGAACTCGGCCAAACTGCCAGGAAAGCCCAGTAAAGGGCCCAAATAGAGGAACACGACCCAAATCCAAAGGCAGTCCAAGCCTATAGAGATAAAGGTGGTTTCCTTGAAGATAAGCTGTCCTCACCCAAAGATAAGATAAGATAAGATAAGATAAGATAACTAACTTATCTTATCTAAAAAGGTCAACCCACGCTATTATAAATACACTGGAGCACCCAGGTATAACTCATACTCTGATTCTACTAAAAACCTGCTCAATACCCTTGCTAACTTAAGCATCGGAGTCCCTTGTAGGTACCACCACCCTCCGGTGACAACGGATCAACAACGCAGCAGTCCAATAAGTCAGACACGACCGCTCCGGCCACCATTCACTAACCAGACACGTCATCTCCGACCAGTATAGAAGATCTCATCTGAGATCGACCTACAGTTTCAGGTAACCCTCAGGACATTGGCGCCGTTGCTGGGGACCCTGGAAGTCATCTCATCACTATGGCGGACGACCATGACAACGACCACGATTCGGATCTGGAAGATAGAATGCCGCACAAGAACACGGACACTACACCAAATGATACTCCTCAACCTAATAAAAACAATGATTCATCAACTGTGGGAGCCATGGAGGCACTTCAAGATCTCTTAAAACAACTTGAAAAAGAAGCCCAACATCAGCGAGAAGCTGGGAAGGATCTACAAAGGGAGATAAGGTGGCGTCAGGAATTAGAAGATAAACTTCTAAAACTCGAAGCCGATCTCAAAACTAAAGCTACTTGATCCATCCATGAGGACAGCTCCCGCAAGGATCAAGATCCATTCACTAGGGAGATCATGAAGACCAAAATCCCTAAAGACTTTAAACTCCCGGATATGCTTTTATATGATGGCACTACAGATCCCGGTCATCATCTCAGCAATTTCAGAAGTAGAATGTACCTCACTGATGCCTCAGATGCAGTTCGCTGCAAAGCCTTTCCGACTACCTTAACAAAGACAGCGATCAGATGGTTTGACAATCTACCTCCTAGGTCCATCTCAAGCTTCGACGACTTAGCTAGGAAATTTCTGGCCAGATTTTCCATCCAAAAAGATAAGGCTAAGCACGCCCCAAGTCTATTAGGAATCAAGCAAGGAGATCGGAAAAGTCTTCGCAACTATGGGCCTCATCAATGGCTTACAAAAGGGACCTCTTAGCCAATCTATATCGAAAAAACACCCCGAATCTCTGAACGAAGTACAAGAACGAGCAGAGAAGTACATCAACATGGAGGAAAACTTCCGACCAGGAGAGACCTCAAAATCCGGATTTACCTACCCCTCCCGGGATAAGGACAAGGAATCCAAAAAGAAGGAAGATCGACATGGGAAGAAAATCAAAAAATATCACAATTACACCCCTCTTTGGGTGTCCCTTGTGGATGTCTACAGAGAAGTCTGCTACACTGAAAAAATACCCCCAGCTCGACCACTCAAAGGCAAAAAAGGAGGAGGAAATCGGACTGAATATTGCGAATACCATCGAATCTATGGGCATTCTACCAACGAATGTTTCGACTTAAAGAACGTCATCGAAAAACTAGTAGGAAAAGGAAAATTAGATCGGAACTTGATGAGCGGATATTTTATACGCTTTTTGGGGTTAATTTCATATAGTTTTTAGTATGTTTTAGTTAGTTTTTAGTTTATTTTCATTAGTTTCTAGGAAAAATTCATATTTCTGGACTTTACTATGAGTTTGTGTGTTTTTCTGTAATTTCAGGTATTTTCTGGCTGAAATTGAGGGAGCTGAGCAAAAATCTGATTCAGGCTAAAAAAGGACTGCTGATACTGTTGGATCCTGACCTCTCTACACTCGAAATGGAATTTCTGGAGCTACAGAAGTCCAATTGACGCGCTTCCAATTGCGTTGGAAAGTAGACATTCAGGGCTTTCCAGAAATTTATAATAATCTATACTTTGCTCAAGGATAGATGACGTAAACCGGCGTTCAACACCAGTTCCATGTTGCAGTCTGGCGTCTAGCGCCAGAAACACATTACAAGTTGGAGTTCAACGCCAGAAACAGGTTACAGCTTGGCGTTGAACGCCCAAAACAGCCCAGGCACGTGAGAAGCTTTAGTCTCAGCCCCAGCACACACCAAGTGGGCCCCAGAAGTGGATTTCTGCACTATCTATCATAGTTTACTCATTTTCTGTAAACCTAGGTTACTAGTTTAGTATTTAAACAACTTTTAGAGATTTATTTTGTATCTCGTGACATTTTAGATCTGAATTTTATACTCTTTGACGGCATGAGTCTCTAAACTCCATTGTTGGGGGTGAGGAGCTCTGCTGTGTCTCGATGAATTAATGCAAGTATTTCTGTTTTCTATTCAAACATGTGTGTTCCTATCTAAGATATCCATTCGCACTTCAACATGAATGTGATGAACATGACAATCATCATCATTCCCCCACGAACGTGTGCCTGACAACCACTTTCGTTCCACCGTAGAATGAATGAATATCTCTTTGATCTCTAAATCAGAATCTTCGTGGTGTAAGCTAGATTGATGGCAACATTCAAGAGAATCCGGAAAGTCTAAACCTTGTCTGTGGTATTCCGAGTAGGATTCAGGGATTGAATGACTGTGATGAGCTTCAAACTCGCGAGTGCTGGGCGTAGTGGCAAAAGGATAGTAAATCTTATTCCGGTACAATTGAAAACCTGCAGATGATTAGCCATGCGGTGACAGCGCACCTGGACCCTTTTCACTGGAAGGATGGATGGAAGCCATTGACAACGGTGATCCACCAACACACAGCTTGCCATAGGAGGACGTGCATGCGTGAATCAGAAAATAGAGGAAAGCAGAATTTTAGAAGACAAAACATCTCCAAAACTCCAACATATTCTCCATTACTGCATACAAGTATAATTTGTGTTCTGCCCTTCTTACTTTTTACAATTCAAATTAAAAATTATTATTGATATTATATCTTGACTAAAAGTTACGAGATAACCATAGCCTGCTTCAAGCCAACAATCTCTGTAGGATCGACCCTTACTCACGTAAGGTATTACTTGGATGACCCAGTGCACTTGCTGGTTAGTTGCGCGAAGTTGTAAGAGAGTAATGTGAACATTGACATTACAATTTCGTGCACCAAGTTTTTGGCGCCGTTGCCGGGGATTGTTTGAGTTTGAACAACTGACGGTGAATTCTGTTGCTTAGATTAGGAAAATTTTGTCTTTTGGGTTAGAGTCTTTTATATTCTTTTCGAAAAAAAAATAAAAATAAAAATAATATTTTTTCTTAGTTATTAAAAATATTTTTCAAAACAAGTGTTACATTTACTGCCCATTTGGCTAGAGCGTTGGTCTGTGTTCTTGGTAATTAGGTACCTTCTTTTTAAAATTCTTTTTCAAAAATAATTTTTACATTAAATCTTGTGCCAAACTTTAAGTTTGGTGTTTTCTTGTTGATTTTTCTTTGGTTTTCGAAAATCTTATTTTTCTTTGTGTTCTTGTGAATCTTCAAAGTGTTCTTGAGTTTTCCTTGTGTCTTGATCTTAAAATTTTTAAGTTTGGTGTTCCTTGGTGTTTTCCCTCCAAAATTTTCGAAAACTAGGAGCATTAGATCTAAAAATTTTAAATCTTGTGCTATCTTATTGTTTTTCTCTCTCCTCTTTAAATTCAAAAATATCTTTTCTCTCTATTTTAAAGCAAATTTTCGAAATTTACCTTTAAAATTCAGATTTTTATTTCAAAATTTAAAACCTTTTTCAAAAATCATCATATCCTTTTCAAAACTTCCTAACCACTTTCTCTCTCCTCATTTTTTCGAAAATCTTCACCCATTTTTATTTATTTTATTTAAATTTATTTTATTTTCGAAATAAATAAATAATAATTAAATAAATAAAAATATTTCTTCTCTATTTTACATCATCTCCCTTTCTCCATCATGGATCTAAGTGGAAATGAACAGTCCAGAAGGACTCTGGGGTCGTATGCTAACCCCTCTACTGCTTCATATGGGAGTAGTATCAGTATACCCTCCATTGGAGTCAGTAGCTTTGAGTTGAATCCTCAGCTCATTGTCATGGTGTAGCAAAGCTGCCAGTATTTCGGTCTTCCACAGGAAGAACCTACAGAGTTTCTGGCACAGTTTTTACAAATTGCTGACACAGTACATGATAAGGAAGTAGATCAGGACGTCTACAGATTATTACTATTTCCATTTGCTGTAAAAGACCAAGCCAAGAGGTGGTTAAATAACCAACCTAAGGCCAGCCTAAAGATATGGAAACAACTGACAGAGAAATTCCTGAATCAATACTTTCCTCCAAAATGGATGACACAGCTAAGGCTGGACATCCAAGGCTTTAAACAAGGAGATAATGAATCTCTTTATGATGCCTGGGAGAGATACAGAGAGATGCTAAGAAAATGCCCCTCTGAAATGTTTTCAGAATGGGTTCAGTTAGACATCTTCTATTATGGGCTTGCAGAAAGAGCTCAGATGTCTATAGATTACTCAGCTGGTGGATCTATCCATATGAGAAAGACAATTGAAGAAGCTCAAGAGCTCATTGATACAGTTGCCAGAAATCAGCATCTGTACTTAAGCAGTGACCCTTCCATGAAAGAAGAGGCTAAAATAGTAACTGCTGAACTCAGTCCTGTAGAACAAGCTGCTGAATTCAATCAGCAATTGAACTTTCTAACACAACAGTTAGCCGAATTCAAAGATAGACTACAAGAGACAATGATGGCTAATATAAATATGGAAGAACAATTGAAGCAAACAAAACAGCAGCTGTCAAAATAAATAACAAAAGAATGCCAAGCAGTTCAATTAAGAAGTGGGAAAACATTGAATACCCCACCTCAAGGCAGCAGGAAGCCAAGGAATGAGCAAACCACCCAAAATCCATCTGAGGACAGTAAGAGCCCAGGAAAAAATAATTCTAGCGTTAAAACGCCAGAAATTGGGTGGAAGACTGGCGCTGAACGCCTAGACCATGCTCAGGACTGGCGTTCAACGCCAGAAACAAGCAAGGAACTGGCGTTGAACGCCCAAAGGAAGCACAGTTCTGGCGTTCAGACGCCAGGAACAGCTGAGGAGTTGGCATCTAACGTCACTCCAGCTTCCAACCCTGGCATTCAAATGCCAGTGAGGGATCAGACACACACAAGTACTGATGACAACCCCTCTAAAAAGGTTTCTTCAACCACTTCTGTAGGAAATAAACCTACAGCAACCAAGGTTGAGGAATATAAAGCCAAGATACCTTATCCTCAACAACTCCGCCAAGAGGAGCAGGATAAGCAATTTGCTCGCTTTGCAGATTATCTCAGGACCCTTGAAATAAAGATTCCGTTTGCAGAAGCACTTGAGCAAATACCTTCTTACGCCAAGTTCATGAAAGAGATATTGAGTCATAAGAAGGATTGGAGAGAAACTGAAAGAGTTCTCCTCACTGAAGAATGCAGTACAGTCATTCTGAAAAGCTTTCCTGAAAAGCTTAAAGATCCCGGAAGCTTTCTGATACCATGCACATTAGAGGGAAATTGCACGAAGATAGCTTTATGCGATCTTGGGGCAAGCATCAACCTAATACCTGCATCCACTATCAGAAAGCTTGGTTTAACTGAAGAAGTTAAACCTACCCGGATATGTCTCCAACTTGTTGATGGCTCTATTAAATACCCATCAGGCGTGATTGAGGACATGATTGTCAGGGTTGGGCCATTCGCCTTTCCCACTGACTTCGTAGTGTTGGAGATGGAGGAGTATAAGAGTGCTACTCTCATTCTAGGAAGACCTTTCCTAGCAACTGGACGAACTCTCATTGATGTCCAAAAGGGGGAAGTCTCCCTGAGAGTCAATGAGGATAAGTTTAAGTTGAATGCTGTCAATGCCATGCAGCATCCAGACCCACCAAAAGACTGCATGAAAGTTGATCTTATTGACTCTTTGGTAGAAGAGATCAACATGGCTGAGAGTCTCAAATCAGAGCTGGAAAACATCTTTAAAGATGTTCCACCTGATCTAGAGGATTCAGAGGAATTGAAAGAGCCTCTGAAATTTCCTCAGGAAGAGGAAAAACCTCCTAAACCCGAGCTCAAACCATTACCACCATCCCTGAAATATGCATTTCTGGGAGAAGGTGATACTTTTCCAGTGATCATAAGCTCTGCTTTAAATCCACAGGAAGAGGAAGCACTAATTCAAGTACTAAGGACACACAAGACAGCTCTTGGGTGGTCCATAAGTGACCTTAAGGGCATAAGCCCAGCTAGATGCATGCACAAGATCTTATTGGAGGACAATGCTAAACCAGTGGTTCAACCACAGAGGCGGCTAAATCCAGCCATGAAGAAAGTGGTGCAGAAAGAGGTCACCAAATTACTGGAGGCTGGGATTATTTATCCTATTTCTGACAGTGGTTCATAATGAAAAAAATGAACTGGTTCCTACAAGAACAGTTACAGGGTGGCGCATGTGTATTGATTATAGAAGGCTTAATACAGCCACCAGAAAAGATCATTTTCCTTTACCATTCATAGACCAGATGCTAGAAAGACTAGCAGGTCATAATTATTACTGCTTTTTGGATGGCTATTCAGGCTACAACCAAATTGCAGTAGATCCCCAGGATCAAGAGAAAACAACATTCACATGTCCATCTGGAGTATTTGCTTATAGAAGGATGCCTTTTGGGCTGTGTAATGCGCCTGCAACCTTTCAGAGATGCATGCTCTCTATTTTCTCTGATATGGTGGAGAAATTTCTGGAAGTCTTCATGGATGACTTCTCAGTATATAGAGACTCATTCAGCTCCTGGCTTGATCACCTGACACTGGTTTTGAAAAGATGCCAAGAGACCAACCTGGTTTTAAACTGGGAAAAATGTCACTTTATGGTGACTGAAGGGATTGTCCTTAGGCATAAAATTTCAAACAAGGGAATAGAGGTGGATCAAGCTAAAATAGAGGTAATTGAAAAATTACCACCACCCGCCAATGTTAAGGCAATCAGAAGCTTTCTGGGGCATGCAGGATTCTATAGGAGGTTTATAAAGGATTTTTCAAAAATTGCAAAAACCTCTAAGCAACCTGCTAGCTGCTGATACGCCATTTGTGTTTGACATAGAGTGCCTGCAAGCATTTGAAACTCTGAAAGCTAAACTGGTCACAGCACCAGTTATCTCTGCACTAGACTGGACATTACCATTCGAATTAATGTGTGATGCTAGTGATCACACCATTGGTGCAGTACTGGGGCAGAGGCATGACAAGCTTCTGCATGTCATTTATTATGCTAGCCGTGTTTTGAATGATGCCCAGAAAAATTACATAACCACAGAAAAAGAATTGCTTGCAGTGGTTTATGCCATTGACAAGTTTAGATCATACTTAGTAGGATCAAAAGTGATTGTGTACACAGATCATGCTGCTCTTAAATATCTACTCACAAAGCAGGATTCAAAACCCAGACTCATAAGATGGGTGTTGCTTCTGCAAGAGTTTGATATAGAAATAAGAGACAGAAAAGGGACAGAGAACCAAGTGGCTGACCATCTGTCCCGGATAGAACCAGTGGAAGGGGCGTCCTCCCCATCTATTGAGATCTCTGAAACCTTTCCGGATGAGCATTTGTTCAACATTCAGGAATTACCATGGTTTGCAGACATTGCAAACTATAAAGCTGCATGGTTCATTCCCAAGGAGTACAGCAGGCAACAAAAGAAAAAATTAATTACTGATGCAAAGTACTACTTGTGGGATGAACCCTATCTCTTTAAGAGATGTGCAGACGGCATAATCCGTAGGTGTGTGCCTAAGGAAGAAGCATAAAGAATCTTATGGCATTGCCATGGGTCACAATATGGAGGTCATTTCGGAGGTGAGCGAACAGCCACCAAGGTCCTCCAATGTGGTTTCTACTGGCCTACACTTTATAGAGATTCCCGAGAGTTTGTACGTAACTGTGATAGTTGCCAGAGAGCTGGTAATTTGCCTCTCAGTTACGCCATGCCTCAACAAGGAATCTTGGAGATTGAGTTGTTTGACGTATGGGGTATTGATTTCATGGGGCCTTTCCCACCATCATACTCAAACACTTATATTCTGGTGGCAGTTGACTATGTATCAAAATGGGTTAAGGCCATTGCCACACCCACCAATGATACTAAAACAGTATTGAAGTTCCTCCAAAAACATATATTCAGCAGATTTGGTGTCCCTAGGGTACTAATCAGTGATGGAGGCACTCACTTCTGCAACAAACAGCTTTACTCTGCCATGGTCCGGTATGGGTTTCGCCATAAGGTGGCGACTCCATATCATCCACAGACAAATGGGCAAGCTGAAGTCTCTAACAGAGAACTAAAAAGAATCCTGGAACGGACTATAAGTACCCGTAGAAAGGATTGGGCACGAAGCTTGGATGATGCTCTGTGGGCTTACAGAACCGTATTCAAGACTCCCATAGGGACCTCTCCTTACCAACTTGTGTATGGTAAGGCTTGTCACCTGCCCGTGGAATTGGAACATAAGGCCTACTGGGCAACCAGGTTCCTTAACTTTGATGCCAAATTAGCTGGAGAGAAAAGATTGCTCCAGTTGAATGAGCTAGAGGAATTCAGATTCACTGCTTTCGAAAATGCCAAGCTTTACAAAGAGAAATAAAAAAGGTGGCATGACAGAAAACTGTCATATAGAATCTTTGAACCAGGACAAAAGGTTCTGTTGTTTAACTCTAGGCTCAGGCTATTCCCCGGGAAACTGAAGTCCCGGTAGAGGGGACCATATGTGATTACAAGTGTATCACCATATGGTTATGTGGAGCTTCAAGATATTGATTCTGATAAGAAGTTCATTGTTAATGGACAGAGAATCAAACACTATCTTGAAGGCAATGGTGAGCAAGAGTGCTCAAGGCTGAGGCTAGATTAAAAACTCAGCAAGGTCCAGCTAAAGACAATAAAGAAGCGCTTGCTGGGAGGCAACCCAGCCATGGGGCATCACTTCCTCTAAGTATTTTGCCCTATTCTTGATTTTATTTGTTTATATAAAGTTCATTGATACTAAGATAAAGAGTCAATTGTATAAGTTTACAAGGTTAGAAAAGGATTCTGCACACAAAACAGAGAAAAAGAGCTCACTGGCAAGAAAACGCCAGTAAAAGTCTGTTTTGGGTGTTCAACGCTCAAAAGAAGCATCCACTGGGCGTTGAACACTAGTAAGGATAGCCATCTGGGCGTTAAACGCCAGAAAGAAGCATCTTCTGGGCGTTGAACGCCAGAAAGAAGCTCCTTCTGGGCGTTTAACGCCAGATTTACAGCATCCTGGGCGTTCAGAAAAATGCCCAGGAGAAGCAGCAGTTGGGCGTTGAACGCCCAAAACATGCAGCGTTTGGGCGTTCAAATGCCAGGATGGTGGGGAGGAGGTAATTTCATTTTTACTTCATATTTTTCATTTTAATTTTAATTTTCATGTTTCAATTCATGATTTCTTGCATAAACATGTTACAAACCCTGATTTCTAAAATCCCTAATTTCTAAAAACCCTACTTTAAAAATATCAAATTTATCTTAATCCATAAGCACAAATCCTTTTTTCAATCCAATTCAACTCTTTCTCAAATTTTCAAAACAAATCTATATCTTTTCATTCTAAAATCTTTTCAACTAATCAATATCTTTTTCAAATCTCCACATTATTTTTTTTCAAAATCCAGAATTATCTTTTTCAAATATCTTTCATATCTTTTCAATTTTAAATTATATCTTTTCTTATCATACTTATTTTTTTTAAATCATATCTTCTATCTTATCTTCCTCTTTATTTTCGAAAACCCACCTCCCCTCCCCTTTAAAAACACATTCGGCCTCCCTCCCCTCATCCACCATTCGACACTAGCTCTCCTTCTATCCCTCCCCTTTCTTTTCTTTTGCTTGAGGACAAGCAAACCTCTAAGTTTGATGTGTTTATCCGTGATCACTAAACCATACCACTAAGATCATGGCTCCTAAAGGAAAATAACCCACTCCAAGAAGCAAGAAAGAGAGTGTTCCAAAACCACTGTGGAATCAAGGGAGGTTCTTAACCAAAGAACATTCAGACCATTACTACAAAATAATGGGTCTAAGATCTGTGATCCTGGAAGTCAAGTTTGATCTGAAAGAAGATGAATATCCGGAGATCCAAGAGCAGATTCAAAACAGGAACTGGGAAGTCCTAGCTAATCCTGAAACAAAAGTGGGAAGGAATATGGTTCAGAAATTCTACGCTAATCTATGGCAAACAGACAGGCAGAGAATATCTGGAGCTGCCCTCTATGACTATAGGACTGTGGTCAGAGGAAAGATTATTCACATCTACCCTGACAAAATCAGGGAGATCTTTAAGCTATCTCAACTGAAAGATGACCCAGACTCCTTCAATAGGAGAATGATGAGAACAAACAAGGGCCTGGATAAGATTCTAGAGGATATATGCATCCCTGGAGCCAGGTGGACCACCAGCACGAGGGGTGTCCCAAATCAACTCAAGAGAGAAGATCTCAAACCAGTCGCCAGAGGATGGCTGGACTTCATTGAGCATTCTATATTACCCACCAGCAACCGTTCTGAAGTCAATATTAGAAGAGCAGTGATGATCCATTGCATTATGTTGGGAAAAGAAGTAGAAGTTCATCAACTGATCCCATCTGAATTCTACATACTTGCCAACAAGAACTCCAAGGATGCCAGGTTGGCTTATCCAAGCCTAATCTCTATGCTCTGCAAAGATGCTGGAGTAAAGATGGGAATAACAGAGTATATCTCAGTGGAGCAACCAATCACTAAAATCACAATGGAAAAACAACAAATGCAGGATGACCCCATCAAGAGGAGGGCGCAAGAATTCCTACCAGAACTCCCTCAATTTGAATACTGGGAGCATCTTGAGGCATCTGTCACTAAGTTGCAAGAAACCATGGACCAAATGAAGGAAGAATAGCAAAATCAAAACAGCATGGTTTGCAAACTGCTCAGAGAACAAGAAGTGCAAGGGCGTGAATTAAGAGAACTAAAGCGTCAGAAACTATCTCTTGAAGGGCCAAGCACTCCACAGACTAAAGAGGCATCCACTTCCCAAAGTCAAGGTTGTTGAGTTCTGATCTTAACCTTAACCCTGTGATAATTTTTTTAATGAGTTTTACCTTAGGAGTCATATAGTAGTAATTAGTATCTATATTTTGATTTTATCTCCAATTAAGCTATAATTTATTTTCCTCATCATCATTAAACATGAATAAAATAGAAGATTTTCTTTAGGATAAGGAGGCAATATTTCTCGAGTTTTTAATACAAGAAATTCTGATTAATTACATGTGGTGGCAATGCTTTCTGCCTTCTGAATGAATGCTTGAACAGTGCATATGTCTTTGGAATTTGATGTTCTTGAATGTTAAATATGTTGGCTCTTGAAAGAATGATAACATGAGACATGTTATTGGTAATCTGAAAAATCATAAAAATGATTCTTGAAGCAAGAAAAAGCAGTGAATACAAAGCTTGCAAAAAAAAAAAAAACAAGCAGAAAAAGCCAATAACCCTTAAAATCAAAAGGCAAGGGTAATAAAAAGGATCCAAGGCTTTGAGCATCAGTGGATAGGAGGGCCTAAGGGAATCAAATCCTGGTCTAAGCGGCTAAACCAAGCTGTCCCTAACCATGTGCTTGTGGCGTGAAGGTGTCAAGTGAAAACTTGAGACTGAGCGGTTAAAGTCAAGGTCCAAAGCAAAAAGAAGAGTGTGCTTAAGAACCCTGGACACCTCTAATTGGGGGCTTTAGCAAAGCTGAGTCACAATCTGAAAAGGTTCACCCAATTATGTGTCTATGGCATTTATGTATCCGGTGGTAATACTGGAAAATAAAGTGCTTAGGGCCACGGCCAAGACTCATAAAAGTATCTGTGTTCAAGAATCAACATACTGAACTAGGAGAATCAATAACACTATCTGAATATTAAGTTCCTATAGATGCCAATCATTCTGAGCTTCAATGGATAAAGTGAGATTCCAAAACTGTTCGGAAGCAAAAAGCTACTAGCCCCGCTCATTTAATTAGAATCTGAGCTTCACTCAAAAACTCTGAGATATTATTGTTTCTTGACTCATTTGTATTCTATTTTATTTGTCTAGTTTCTTGGGGGCAAGCAACAGTTCAAGTTTGGTGTTGTGATGAGCGGATATTTTATACGCTTTTTGGGGTTAATTTCATATAGTTTTTAGTATGTTTTAGTTAGTTTTTAGTTTATTTTCATTAGTTTCTAGGAAAAATTCATATTTCTGGACTTTACTATGAGTTTGTGTATTTTTTTGTAATTTCAGGTATTTTCTGACTGAAATTGAGGGAGCTGAGCAAAAATCTGATTCAGGCTGAAAAAGGACTGCTGATGCTGTTGGATCCTGACCTCTCTGCACTCGGAATAAAATTTCTGGAGCTACAGGAATCCAATTGACGCGCTTCCAATTGCGTTGGAAAGTAGACATCCAGGGCTTTCCAGCAATATATAATAGTTCATACTTTGCTCAAGGATGGATGACGTAAACTGGCGTTCAACGCCAGTTCTATGTTGTAGTCTGGCGTCCAGCGCCAGAAACACGTTACAAGTTTGAGTTTAACGCCAGGAACAGGTTACAGCCTGGCGTTGAATGCCCAAAACAGCCTAGGCACGTGAGAAGCTTTAGTCTCAGCCCCAGCACACACCAAGTGGGCCCCAGAAGTGGATTTCTGCACTATCTATCATAGTTTACTCATTTTCTGTAAACCTAGGTTACTAGTTTAGTATTTAAACAACTTTTAGAGATTTATTTTGTATCTCATGACATTTTAGATCTGAATTTTGTACTCTTTGACGGCATGAGTCTCTAAACTCCATTGTTGGGGGTGAGGAGCTCTGCTGTGTCTCGATGAATTAATGCAAGTATTTCTATTTTCTATTCAAACATGCGTGTTCCTATCTAAGATATCCATTCGCACTTCAACATGAATGTGATGAACGTGACAATCATCATCATTCCCCCACGAACGCATGCCTGACAACCACTTCCGTTCTACCGTAGAATGAATGAATATCTCTTGGATCTCTAAATCAGAATCTTCGTGGTATAACCTAGATTAATGGCAGCATTCAAGAGAATCCGAATGTCTAAACCTTGTCTGTGGTATTCCGAGTAGGATTCAGGGATTGAATGACTGTGACGAGCTTCAAACTCGCGAGTGCTGGGCGTAGTGACAGACGCAAAAGGATAGTAAATCCTATTCCGGTACGATTGAGAACCTGCAGATGATTAGCCATGCGATGACAGCGCACCTGGACCCTTTTCACTGGAAGGATGGATGGTAGCCATTGACAACGGTGATCCACCAACACACAGCTTGCCATAGGAGGACGTGCGTGCGTGAATCAGAAAACAGAGGAAAGCAGAATTTCAGAAAATAAAGCATCTCCAAAACTCCAACATATTCTCCATTACTGCATACAAGTATAATTTGTGTTCTGCCCTTCTTACTTTTTACAATTCAAATTAAAAATTATTATTGATATTATATCCTGACTAAGAGTTACGAGATAACCATAGCCTGCTTCAAGCCAACAATCTCCGTGGGATCGACCCTTACTCACGTAAGGTATTACTTGGACGACTCAGTGCACTTGCTGGTTAGTTGCGCGAAGTTGTAAGAGAGTAATGTGAACATTGACATTACAATTTTGTGCACCAGTACCTGGCCACCCGAGACGATGAGCAAAGAAAAAGAAGGAGAGACGAAGATGTCGGACGAACCGAGCGATCACCTCGTACACCAGAAAGACATGTCCACATGATACACGGCAGATTTGCGGGAGGAGGAATCTCCAAATCATCTCGCAAAAGATATCTTAAAGAAGTATATCATGTCGAGGGGAAGGAGGAAGCACCCGACATCCCCGCAATTACTTTCACCAAAGAGGACGCAGCCGGTATCATCTCAGGACATGATGATCCCATGGTCATCATTATTATGTTGGCAAATGCAAATCTCCACCGCACACTAATAGACCAAGGGAGCTCCGCCGACATCTTGTTCAAAACTGCCTTCGACAAGCTTGGCCTGGAAGAAAAAGAACTTAGAGCATACATACTCAAATAACCTGTTTGGACTGGGAGACACCCCAGTTCAACCACATGGATACATCTCACTACACACAACCTTCGGAAAAGGAAACCAATCAAGAACACTCAAGATAGACTACATCGTGGTCGACGTGAGGTCAGCCTACAATGCCTTAATAGGCCGGACAATATTGAATCAGCTTGGCACAATAGTCTCGACTCCACATCTGTGCATGAAATCCCCAACTACAGAAGGGATAGCTATAATAAGAGCAGACCAAAAGATGGCGCGCCGCTGTTACAACGAAAGTCTAAACCTCAGAGGCAGAGGTGAAGAATTCCACACAATCGAAATCGGTGGAGTTCAGAGGCGGGAAGAACTCCGCCCATAACCTGAAGGTGAAGTAGAGAAAGTCCAGATCGGAGACATCCCGGACAAAACAACCAATATTAGTGCGAGACTAAAAGGAGATATAAAAGAATCACCCGTACAGTTCTTACGAGATAACGTCAACCTCTTTGCATGGAAGGCTGTAGACATGCCAAGCATAGACCCCAAATTAATGTGCCACAAGTTGGCAGTCTACCCAGGATCTCGGCCGGTACAACAGAGACGAAGAAAGCTCGGACCAGAACGATCCCAAGCTGTGGAAGAGCAAGTATAAGCTTTACTGGAGGCAGGATTCATAAGAGAAGTCAAGTTCCCGCTGTGGCTAGCTAACATCGTCTTGGTGAAAAATCAAATGGGAAGTAGTGAATGTGCACCGACTACACTAATCTCAACAAAGCCTACCGAAAAGATCCTTACCCACTCCCAAGTATCGACGCTCTGCTAGATGCATCCTCCGGATATAAATACCTCTCATTCATGGACGCATATTCGGGATACAATCAAATCCCAATGTATCCACCCGACCAAGAAAAAACATCATTCTTAACCCCAAAGATTAATGAATAAAGTCTTCACGGATCACATCGGAAAAATCATGGAAGTCTACGTGGATGACATGTTAATAAAGACACAAAGTGAAGAGACGTTGCTGCCCGACCTCGCCCAAGTATTCGACACCATAAGAAGGCATGGCATGCGACTTAATCCTACGAAGTGCACCTTCGCAGTAGAAGCTGGCAAATTCCTGGGTTTCATGCTCACACAAAGAGGAATTGAGGCAAATCCGGATAAATGCTGGGCCATACTCGACATGAAAAGTCCGACTTGTGTCAAAGAAGTACAACAACTCAACGGAAGGTTAGCAGCCTTGTCCAGATTTCTAGCTGGGTCGGCAATAAGATCTCTCCCCTTCTACGCCATCCTAAGGAAAGGGAAGAAGTTTGAATGGACCACCGAGTGCGAGCAAGCCTTCCAAGATTTCAAAAGATTCTTGTGACAACCACCTATCCTATCTCGACCACGAGAAGGAGAACCACTCATATTATACCTCGCGGTAGGAAGTCGAGCAGTAGCCTCAGCATTAGTTCGAGAAGACGACAGTGGGCAACAACCCATATACTTCATTAGTAAAGCACTACAAGGATCCGAGTTGGACTACCAAAAAATAGAAAAATTTGCCTAAGCACTCATTCTGACATCTCGACGACTTCGTCCATACTTCCAGGCTCACACCATTAAGGTTCGGACCAACCAGCCCATAAAAGGGATTTTACAGAAAACAGACCTAGCAGGCAGAATCTTGCAATGGGCAATCGAGTTTTCCGAATTTGATCTTCAATATGAAGCTCGGGCAGCCATCAAATCACAATACCTGTCCGACTTCATTGCAGAATTTATAGACACTCCGGAACCCACACAAAATGAAATCTCTACGTGGACGGTTTCTCAAATAAAATTGGAAGCGGTGCGAGTGTGATAATTGAAAGAGACCAAGGGACCCAAATTGAACTCTCCCTCAAATTCGGGTTCCCCGCCTCAAACAACCAAGCGGAATATGAGGCACTACTAGCTGGTTTGAAGCTGGCTAGGGAGGATGGAGCTCAAAAGCTTATCATCTTCAGCGACTCACAAGTAGTCACTTCACAAATAACAGGGAGCTACCAAGCCAAGGATCCCACCATGAAAAAGTACTTGGATAAAACCAGGAAACAGCTCGGACAACTCGGGGAATATGAGATCCACCACATACCCCGCGAACAAAATACCCGAGCTGATGGACTCTCAAAGCTAGCCAGCACCAAACCAGGGGGCAACAATAGAAGCCTCATCCAGGAAATGCTGTAGAACCCATCAATCTCAGAAGAGGAAAAAGTCCTAGCCATAACAGGATTGGATCAGGGATGGATGACTCCCATAATCAACTACCTCAAAACAGAAACGCTTCCTACAGATGAAAAGGAGGCAAAAAGGTTAAAACGGGAGGCACAATATGACATTATCATAAATAATACCCTATACAAAAGAGGGATCTCAATACCATTGTTAAAATGGGTACCAATTTCCAACACAAAAGAAGTCCTAGAAGAGATACACAGTGGCACCTGTGGCAATCACCTCGGAGCGCAAGCACTTACCAAAAAAGTACTCCGGGCAGGGTTTTATTAGCCAACTCTACAAAAAAAAAGCCACGGAGTTCGTAAAGGCATGTACACCATGTCAGAAACATGCCAACTTTCACATCACCCTCGCCAGAGGAACTCATCAGCATGACCTCACCTTGGCGATTCGCAAAATGGGGACTCGACCTTCTCGGACCCTTCCCTCAGGGATCGGCATAAGTTAAATTTCTCATAGTAGGGGTAGACTATTTCACAAAGTGGATCGAGGCAGAACCCCTAACTAATGCCACTGCTCAAAGAAGTCAAAAATTCCTATATAGGAACATTGTCACAAGGTTTGGGGTTCCATACTCCATCACCACAGACAATGGCACTCAATTTACAGATGCAAGCTTCAGAAAGCTAGTGGCCGACCTGAACATAAAACACCAGTTCACTTTCGTAGAACATCCCCAAGCCAATAGACAAGCCGAAGCTGCCAACAAAGTCATACTAGCGAGGCTCAAGCGAAGATTACAGAATGCAAAGGGAGCCTGGACTGAAGAACTCCCACAAGTCCTGTGGGCGTATCAAACGACGCCGCATTCCACCACAAAGGAATCACCCTTCCGATTAGCGTACGGAATAGAGGCAATGATCCCAGTGGAGATTGAAGAAGGGTCACCTAGAGTGATCCACTATAACAAAGAAGCCAACTCCCAACTTCAAAGGGAAGAACTCGACCTACTCCCAGAAGTCCAAGAAAGAGCTCGGATCAGGGAAGAGGCATTAAAACGACGAATGGCTTCGAGATACAATCAAAGGTTGGTGCCGCAAGGATTTGATGAGAACGACCTCGTCCTAATCTGAAATGATATCGGAACAACTCGACCTGGAGAAGGAAAGCTGGAAGCAAACTGGAAGGGACCCTACCGAGTCATAGAAGTACTTGGAAAGGGCTACTACAGACTATCCGAACTCGATGGGTGAGAGCTTCCTAGGTCATGGCACGCCTGCAACCTAAGAAGGTACTATAGTTAGGGACGATAAAGGATCTTAGGATAAGGTGCACTCTTTTTCCTGAAAAGGTTTTTTAATGAGGCGCCAAGCCAAGACCTATAAATTGCCCAACTTAGAGGGATAAAGCTCCCACATGTATATATTTGCATTTTCTTTTGAATAAAATCTGTTCAGATCTTCTACAAATGCTCAAGACGCATTAATCTGAAACATTCATCATCCAATTACAAAGCTACAGATCGGCAGAAAGTGAAAATCAAATTCACTGCACGATCACGATAAAGACCAACAGATATGAAAACCAAATTCATTAAAAGGTCGACCAAAAGAGTATTAAACCCAATTTCTACAAAATCAACAAAGATGAAAACAGAATAATGCAAGAAGCTATCGAAAGTGATCCCTAGAAAGGACCTGACGAGGTCTTAATAAAATGGATTGCTAAAAAATAACTTAAAGACTGACCGACGTAAAGAAGTCGGACCAGTCACAATAACCAAAGTTATAAGCAAATCCCTGGAAAGAGGTTTGGCCAACCCTATAAAAGAGGATTGCTATAACTTAGAAGAAATCGACATGACGAAGTCGGTCTCCTACAAACAAGTTATAAAAGTAATCCCTAAAAGAGACCTGAACAAGGTCCAAGAAAGAGGATTACAAAAATAACTTAGAAGGGCCCGACATGAAGAAGTCGGCCCAAAACATAAAGTTATAAAGATAATCCCTGAAAGAGAACTGAACAAGGTCTAAGAAAGAGGATTACAAAAATAACTTAGAAGGGCCCGACACGAAGAAGTCGGCCCAAAACATAAAGTTATAAAGATAATCCCTGAAAGAGACCTGAACAAGGTCCAAGAAAGAGGATTACAAAAATAACATAGAAGAGATCGACATGACGAAGTCGGTCTCCTACAAACAAGTTATAAAAGTAATCCCTGAAAGAGACCTGAATAAGGTCCAAGAAAGAGGATTACAAAAATAACTTAGAAGGGCCCGACATGAAGAAGTCGGCCCAAAACATAAAGTTATAAAAGTAATCCTTGAAAGAGACCTAAACAAGGTCCAAGAAAGAGGATTACAAAAATAACTTAGAAGGAACCAACACAAGGAAATCGGTTCCAAAATCAACAAGTTATAAAAAGTAACACCTGAAAGAGACACCATGAGGGTCCGAGAAAGAGGGTTACTAGAAATAACTTAGGCAAGACTGACATAAAGAAGTCGGCCTCCCCGAAACATGTTGCAAGAGTAATTCCTAAAATAAGACCTAATAAGGTCCAAAAGAAAGGATTACTAGAAGTAACTGAAATGACGAAGTCGGCTTCCCAAAAACCTTAACAAAGGTAAACACTAACGGAGACCTCACAAAGGTCCCAACAAATAGGGTTATTAGAAATAACTTCAAGGCTACATAAGGAAGCCGACATACAAGTAGGATCCAAGCAACTACAACCTCAGAGGAATCAAGCCACAAGTATGAAGGCAATCTAAAGAGGTCAACAAAGCTCCAACACTCCGAAAAGCCTAAAAAGACACCAAGGCATATGCAAACAAACATGATATGAAAAACATAAAGCTATAATAATAACAAGCTCAAGAGGCTGCCAAAATCAGCCCCAAGAACTTGGAAATTATTTTGTTTTTCAAAATAAAGTTACTAAACAAGCAACCAAAAGAGTGTAAATAGTCAGCAAACATCACAAAGAGTTTAAAAGCCCACAAGCCGGGCTATCTACACAAATATTTAGAAAACTATTTGTCCAAAGGCTTCTCGGCAACATCAACACGGGGTGAAGGAGGGCGAGTCCGAAGAGGCACTGCATCCACTGTCCCGTCATCCCTATTCAAGATTTGGCAATCAGGATCTGATTCAGGATGAACGACCTCAGAAGAAGGAGTTGAAGAAGTCGGCATAACAGAAGCCTTGGCCACAGGCACAGAGGGAGGCTCAACATCATCATCATCAGGGTCGTCAGGAACAATTTGGCCATCCTTTACAACATTATCCAGACTGAATAGAGCAAGGTCGACCTCGGGAGCAAGAACCCGAACCTACTCCTTCAGGTTCTCATAAGAAGCATTTACACTACCCACAAGGTGACCCTGGAGCTCGGCATAATCAACCCGGGCAGACTCCAAATCCTCCCTAAGATGCATCACTTCCCTGTAGGTCGTGACATAGCTGTCCTTGTGCCTCAATGCCGTATCTTCAGCCAACCTCACAGAAGCCACTAAGGCAATAGAACTAGCCTTTTCGAGCTCCAACTCCTTCTCCAGCTTGGTCACCTTCGCTTGGAGTTCCTCCTTCAAACCCTTCATCCGGTCGAACTGCTGTTTAGCCTCCTCCATAAAGGCTTTGGTGGCATGAAGAGGAAGATCTTGGGCAGTTCAGTACAGGGCAGCTCCTATATGCGCCATCTTAATACTACTCTGAGTTATAAAATCTAAATGGCGAAGGAGAGATACATCATCCATAGGGAGGGCACCATAAGGACCGATCTGCTGGTCGACAAAGCCAACAGCGTCGAAATCAGGCATATCTAGATTGAAGGGCTCGACAGTTCGGGGTCTTTTGGAAGGAGGAATGACCGGAGGGTAAGAAACGGTGGCAGAAGGCTGCGGAGGATCAAGTACACGGACTCGAGGAGTATGGATCATTCTCCTCGATCCAGGCGAACTCGACACAGATGGCTTCGGCGGAACCTGAGAGGACCTTTCCCCATCCGTCCTGGTCGAGATGTTTTGGGCCGCAGTAGCCTTTCTCACTTTCTTGAAAGCCTTTATCGATTCATTATTCTTAGCCATTTTTGAAAAATGAATAACAAACAGCTTTACAAACCAGAAAAAGAAGAAGGCAGCAAAAAAAAACAAGAAACAAAATATATCAAGTAAATACCCAATGCAGTTCGGACAAGGGAGGGGTCCCCCAAAGATTTTTTAGTGTCCAAATGAGGAGGTTCCCCCCAAATGTCCTCCAAAACAGTTACAAAGGCCTGCTCGACCTCGTCCAACCCAGGTGTATCGGGATACCACTACGTTTTTCTGCCACTCTAAAGGAAAGCGGGGTTCGTCATTCTCATCCAGAAAGAAAGGCCGAGCTCCTTCAACAGCCCGGACCTTAAAGAAG
This sequence comes from Arachis hypogaea, assembly GCF_003086295.3. Classification (NCBI taxonomy): domain Eukaryota; kingdom Viridiplantae; phylum Streptophyta; class Magnoliopsida; order Fabales; family Fabaceae; genus Arachis; species Arachis hypogaea. The sequence goes on along the minus strand of NC_092048.1, from coordinate 72,298,994 downwards.
TAATTCTTAAAATCTCGAAAGGATTCATCATACATAGAAAAAACCTTGTGCCCCTAGGCAGACCTAAAAAAAATCCAAGAAGCCTTCTTCTTGGTAGTCCCAGGCTTGATCAACACAAAAAGATACAAAAAGAGAGTTTGAGAAGGAGTAATAGCAAATTCTCGACAAACCAACTGAAAAATCTAGATAAAACCCCAAGAGTTTGGGTGAAGCTGAGAAGGGGCAACATTACAAGACCATAACAGGTCAGTTTCGAAAGAAGTAAAGGGAAGAGTGATGTTCATTTGACTAAAAAAGAAATCATATGCATAGAAAAAGGGACGCTCCTTCTGAGTCAGAATAGGGAAGCAAACCCTATCGTCAGAATCAGGTGCTACCAACTCGTAACTGTTCTCCTGATCTCCACTACTACAAATTCGATGATGTTTTCTAAGCTCTACGCAAAATTCAGAATTGGCTAAAGAAACACACAACAACACAAGGGAGTCCAGGTAATCAGACATCCCCTCAGGAACCTTAGAAGACGCCTCGATAATATTTTTGCTAGAAGACATGGCCAACTAGCCCTACAAACAAGAAAATAAGATAGGATTACTAAAAAACATCCCGGACGAAACCAAAACAACTCGGCCAACGTAACCCAGCGCAATACAAGCAACAAAAGGAAACCCCAGGATCCACATCAAAAAAGATCCAGGGGCATCCTTTGGAGGCAGTTAATAGAACAAGGATTCAAAAAAACCTACAAGCTCACATACATCCAAACAGAAAAACAATAAACCCCTCTTTTGATCTGCAACTAAAGCGACACTCCGAAAAGAAAGCTACGAGCCACAAATCGAGCAAAGTCAACAAAATAATCTACCTTCCAGACTCACCATCCCAGTTGCAATCAACAAAATATCATCAAAGACGCAACCTTGTCCTCAGAGAAATAAAATCACCCCGAAAAAATGAAGTAAAGTCAAAACAAGCACCGATCTTCTTTTACAAAAGTTCAGTAGCAAGAAAAGCTACTGATGAGAGTAACCTTTACGTGGTCTAGAAATTTGCGGATAAATCCTCGTTGCAAGTATAGTTTCTAAACCTTCAAAAGTCCTTTCATACAAACGTTTTGGTTGTCACAAGTAACAAACCCCTTTCAAAATTGATAAGTATTTAAACCTCAGGTCGTCTTCTCAAGGAATTGCAGGGAGGTATGTTCTTATTATTGGTCATGAGTTTGTAAATTAGGGGTTTTAGAAATTAGGGAGCAGTATGTTGCATAAGAAGAATAAAATAAATAAATAAATAACTATAAAATAAACTCTTGGCAAGGTATGAGAAATTGGAGGTCCTATCCTAGTTATCCTTATCAGATATGAAGAGAATTGGGCTTTAATCCCACTTGGTCAGCCTTTACTAAGCAAAGGAAGGTTGAGTGGACTGATTGGCTTGATTCTCAACTCCTAGTCAACTCCTGTGGAGAGACTAGCCTTAGAGCAATCCTAGCTCAAGTAGAATCTGCCAATTTTAATCACTTGCTGAGTTTGATAACTCAAGTATTACCAATCACTCGACCAAAGCCAAAAGGGAGAAAAAATATCTAAATTAAATTAAAAGCAATCTTAAACAGAGCAAAGCAATCTTAAATCTAAAATACCTCAAATAACATTAATTAAAAAAATTATGTGTAACATGGAAGAGTTCATAAATTAAATTGCAAAAATAAATAAAAATAAAGAACCTGGGATTGAGAGTCGCTCCTAAAACTAAGAGAAATCCTAAATCCTAATCCTAAGAGAGAGGAGAGAACCTCTCTCTCTAAAAACTACATCTACTCCTAAAATTGTGAATGTGAAAGCCTCTTATGAATGGATGCATTCCCCCAATTTATAGCCTCTAATCTGTGTTTTCTGGGCCGCAAACTGGGTTAGAAACAGCCCAGAATTCGCTGGTTGCGAATTCAAATACGCTGATTTTAGTCACTACGACGCGTCCGCATGGAGCACGCGGTCGCGTCACCTAGCATCAGAGAAATTATGGCATATTATATATTAAATCTAAGCCCCGGACGTTAGCTTTTCAATGCAACTGGAACCGCGTCGTTTGGACCTCTGTAGCTAAAGTTATAGCCGTTTGAGTGCGAAGAGGTCAGGGTGGACAGCTTAGTGATTTCTCCAACTTCTTGTATTCCTTCCACTTTTGCATGCTTCCTTTCCATCCTCTAAGCCATTCCTGCTCTTTAATCTCTGAAAACACTTAACACACATATCAAGGCATCTAATGGTAATAAGAGAGGGTTAATATTAGCAATTATAAGTCCAAAGAAACAGGTTTTCAATTAAAGCACATAATTAGGAAGGCAAATGTAAAACCATGCAAATAGTATGAATAAGTGGGTAAAGAGTAGATAAAAACCACTCAATTGAGCACAAGATAAACCATAAAATAGTGGTTTATCAACCTCTCCACACTTAAACATTAGCATGTCCTCATGCTAAGCTCAAGAGAAGCTATGTAGATGAAGAGGAATGGTAGAATGTATAAAATGCAACCTATCTATATGAATGCAACTACATGCATAATTTTTCTACCTACTTAGTTAAAATTAAACAAATCCCTCAAGAAGAAATATGAACTGGATTTCACTAATTCAAATCATGAAAATGAAGTACAAATAGAGTTGCAAGAAGAAAATAGCTCATGAAAGCAGGGAACAAGGAATTAAGCATCGAACCCTCACTGGTAGTGTATACACTCTAATCACTCAAGTGTTTTAGGCTAATGGCGCGAGGGTAGCCTCACACTCGCACAACTCTCTGTTCAAAATTATATTGGTGCCAAATTTTAAGTGACGCGATCGCATGGGGCATGCGATCGTGAGTGGGCTTTAAAGGAATATGACGTGGTCGCGTGGGTCACGCGGCCGCGTGGGAAGGATTATGCGTTCAGCACCAATCCAGCACTACTCTCGCACAACTTTCGGGTGTGCAACACTTTGACGTCGAAATCTTGGTCACGCGGCCGCGTGGGGCACGCGGTCGCGTGGGAGGCCATTATTCCCATATGACGCGGTCGCATCAGCGATGCGATCGTGTGGGACGATTTGTGCCATTGGCACGCCTCCAGCCACGCTATCGCGTGACTCTCTGTTTGATTTTTTTTCTTCCAAAACGCACTGGTGACGCGGACGCATTAGCGACGCTGCCACGTCGCGTGCATGTTTTTTTTTTTTAATAATGCAGTAAAATAAAATACAATAAAATAAAATAAAACTCGAAAACAAATAAAACTAAATAAAAATGAAAAAGGAACGATCATACCATGGTGGGTTGTCTCCCACCTAGCACTTTTAGTTAAAGTCCTTAAGTTGGACATTTGGTGAGCTCCCTGTTATGGTGGCTTGTGTTTGAACTCATCCAGGAATCTCCACCAATGTTTGTATCTCCAGTAACCTCCGGGGTCCCAAACTAGGCATAGAAAGCCTTCAAGTAAGTTAAAGCAAGTGACAAGGCCCCAAGAGTACTGATTTCTAGATTGAATTCCAGGGTCCCAGACCTTACCTTTGCACCCATCTTCTTGTTGATCATCATTTTTCCACTTGGGTGGTGAACAGTCGGAATTCTCACTGAGACATCCAAACAGCTTCCTAGGCCCATTCAGTTGAGTTTTATACCAACCTTTGTATTTAAACCTAAAGCTTCCAACCATAATAAACCTTGCAGGATAATTCTTACCACTGGCCATCTTCCTCTTACTCTTAATGCCACAAAGAGCTCTAAGTTGACCATCCGTCTCCAGTAGCTCATATTCAAGTGGGATTAGAAGGCTAAGGGATATGAATTTTATTCACTTGAATGTTGTGAAGGATGATGGCAACTTAGGGGGAGGTGTTTTTAACGAAATTGCAAGCTCCACTCCCTTGTGCTCTTCTCTGACAACTTCCATCTCTTTGCAAACTTCTTTAATTTCAACCTCTTCATCTTGGTAGATTTCTTCCAATTAAGTCTCTTCTGCACTACTTACCAAAGGCATAGGAGGTTGTGCTTCTTCTTCTTGAATCTCCATCTCTTGATTAACCTCTTCCAAGTCTTCAACTATGATATGCTTTGGAGGTTGTACACCCTCCTCAACATCAAATGCAACCGTCTTGGAAGGAGGTTCTATGTCTTGACTTTCCCATGGAGGTTCAGCATCTCCTAAGTCTTCAACCACTTTTTCCTCTTCAATAATTACTGCTTTGTCCAGTAGTTTTAATATAAAATCATACTCATCCTTGATGATTTTCTTTCCATGATAACTCCTTTCAACTATTCTTTCATCTTCAAGGGTCTTTACTACCTTCACCTTTAGGGCCTCCTCTAGCTCCTTATGAAGTATGGATTCGCGAAGATGATCCCTTCTCTCTTGTTCCATGTCAATAGCATCATTGGGATCATGTTGCTCTTGGATTGATGGATGTGGGTGCTCTTCCATGGATGGTGGTAATGGGATGGAGAGATCATTCTTTGGTTGAAAAGGAAGTGCACTAGAGCTCGAGGGTTGATTGTTGATGGTAGAGGGTTGGTTCATGCGGGATATAAGATTTTGGAGTGTAGAGGTGAGACCAATGATGTTAGAGATGAGTGTATTGTTATCCAATGGAGGTTGGGGTGGATCTATGTATGCTTTATTTGGTTCATAGGGTGGTTGGTATGGTGGATGTGGGTTAGGGTCATATGGAGGTGTTTGGTGGTAAGGGGCTTGTGAGTATGGTGGTCCAAAGTCATGTTGAGGAAAGGGTTCATAGGCATATGGTGGTGGTTGTTGATAGTCCATTGGAGGTGGTTGTTGCCATGAGGGTTGATCAAATCCTTGTGGCTCTTCCCATCTTTGATTGTTCAAACTTTGATGCCTGTTCTCATTGTAATTTCTTCTTCCTGCAACATAATTGTAACCAGACTCAAAGCCAAAGGGGTGAGAGTTCATAGTAGCAAATAAAAATTAAAAACAAAAACAAATTTAAATTAAAAGGTTATTTAAATTTTGAATTTGAAAATTAAATTTTGAAATTTTGAATTTTAAATTTTTGAATTTTGAATTTTTGAAATTTGAAATTTAAAAATTTTTAAATTTGAATTTTGAAAATTTTTAAATTTGGATTTTGAAATTTGATTTTTGAAATAAGATAAGATAAAATAAAATTTTTTAAAATAAAAAACAATAACCTCTTAACTTAAGAAAAAGAAAAAATAAAAACAAAAATAAAAACAAATAAACAAGTAAAAATAAAATATTTACAATAACCAATAATAAGGCACACGTTTGCAATTCCCCGGCAACGGCGCCACTTTGATGAAAGGAACTTTTGCGTGGTCTAGAAATTTGCGGATAAATCCTCGTTGCAAGTATAGTTTCTAAACCTTCAAAAGTCCTTTCATACAAACGTTTTGGTTGTCACAAGTAACAAACCCCTTTTAAAATTGATAACCGAGTATTTAAACCTCGGGTCGTCTTCTCAAGGAATTGCAGGGAGGTATGTTCTTATTATTGGTCATGAGTTTGTAAATTAGGGGTTTTAGAAATTAGGGAGCAGTATGTTGCATAAGAAGAATAAAATAAATAAATAACTATAAAATAAACTCTTGGCAAGGTATGAGAAATTGGAGGTCCTATCCTAGTTATCCTTATCAGGTGTGAAGAGAATTGAGTTTTAATCCCACTTGGTCAGCCTTTACTAAGCAAAGGAAGGTTGAGTGGACTGATTGGCTTGACTCTCAAGTCCTAGTCAACTCCTGTGGAGAGACTAGCCTTAGAGCAATCCTAGCTCAAGCAGAATCTGCCAATTTCAATCACTTGCTGAGTTTGATAACTCAAGTATTACCAATCACTCTACCAAAGCCAAAAGGGAGAAAAAATATCTAAATTAAATTGAAAGCAATCTTAAACAGAGCAAAGCAATATTAAATCTGAAATACCTCAAATAACATTAATTAAGAAAATTATATGTAACATGGAAGAGTTCATAAATTAAATTGGGAAAATAAATAAAAATAAAGAACCTGGGATTGAGAGTCGCTCCTAAAACTAAGAGAAATCCTAAATCCTAATCCTAAGAGAGATGAGAGAACCCCTCTCTCTAAAAACTACATCTACTCCTAAAATTGTGAATGTGAAAGCCTCTTATGAATGGATGCATTCCCCCACTTTATAGCCTCTAATCTGTGTTTTCTGGGCCGCAAACTGGGTCAGAAATAGCCCAGAATTCGCTGGTTGTGAATTCAAACACGCTGATTTTCGTCACTACGATGCATCTGCATGGAGCACGCGGTCGTGTCACCTAGCATCAGAGCAACTATGGCATATTATATATCAAATCAAAGCCCCAGATGTTATCTTTCCAACGAACTAGAACCGCATCATTTGGACCTCTGTAGCTAAAGTTATCGCCGTTTGAGTGTGAAGAGGTCAGGCTGGACAGCTTAGCGATTTCTCCAACTTCTTGTATTCCTTCCACTTTTGCATGCTTCCTTTCCATCTTCTAAGCCATTCCTGCCCTGTAATCTCTGAAAACACTTAACACACATATCAAGGCATCTAATGGTAATAAGAGAGGGTTAATATTAGCAATTATAAGTCCAAAGAAACATGTTTTCAATTAAAGCACATAATTAGGAAGGAAAATGTAAAACCATGCAAATAGTATGAATAAGTGGGTAAAGAGTAGATAAAAACCACTCAATTGAGCACAAGATAAACCATAAAATAGTGGTTTATCAGCTACCAATAGGGCAAAAATCAAGGGGCAATTTTTGCAAAAGTAAACAAATGCATTTTTCGAGTATCAAAAAACAACCAAAAGCAAATAGCAAAACATGTAAAGCCCTAAAAAGCCTCCACAGAAGTACTAGGAGTACGCATAAAGACGAAAAGGAAGCCAAAAAATACGTCACAGTGACGAACAAACATAAGACTACAAAAAGGTTCAAGCTTTTCAACCTACATTCAGAATCAAAGCTTTACCAGAAAAACAAGAAAGTAAGAAAAAACCAACCTGGAAAAAGCAGAAAGTTTCGAGAGAAAGTTGAAGAGAGGAACAGAATCTGGAATCGCCCTTCCACAGCTAGAAAGAAACAATAACCAAGCAATGTCACAGGGAAAGAGGCGAAAACTACAAACTCCAGGCGAAAACAGAAAGAGAGAAAGAACAGGGAAGTTACGGAGAAGAGAAACCATTTTTCTGAATGTGAAATTCAAAATAAAGAGGCTAAGAGAAACAGGGTAATTAAAACCAATTAATGATGGTATTAAAATCCTCGCACATTCTCAAGGCTAAAGAGCACTAATGCAAAAGAGCGCGCTTTCAGAAGAGGAAAGGAAAACGTTCTGTATTCAAAAAGGAGAACTTTACAAAGAAAGAAGTCAACAAATGCTCGAGTTCGGCTTCACCAGAAAAGGATTGAAGTCCTAAGGCTAAGACTCCACCTCAAAAAGAAAGACCGAGCTCGGGCAGGGGCACTGTTCATACCCTGGGTCGAGCTACCCGACCCGAGATGTTTAGCGACAAGGCGACCGACCTCGACAGGTCCGACTATCCGACCTCTTCTCAAAGAACTCGGCCAAACTGCCAGGAAAGCCCAGTAAAGGGCCCAAATAGAGGAACACAACCCAAATCCAAAGGCAGTCCAAGCCTATAGAGATAAAGGCGGTTCCCTTGAAGATAAGCTGACCTCACCCAAAGATAAGATAAGATAAGATAAGATAACTAACTTATCTTATCTAAAAAGGTCAGCCCACACTATTATAAATACACTAGAGCATCCAGGTATAACTCATACTCTGATTCTACTAAAAACCTGCTCAATACCCTTGCTAACTTAAGCATCGGAGTCCCTTGCATGTACCACCACCCTCCGATGACAACGGATCAGCAGCGCAACAGTCCAACAAGTCGGACACGACCGCTCCGGCCACCATCCACTAACCAGATACGTCATCTCCGACCAGTATAGAAGATCTCATCTGAGATCGACCTACAGTTTCAGGTAACCCTCGGAACACCTACTCAGGATACAATCAAATCCCAATGTACCCACCTGACCAAGAAAAAATTTCATTCTTAACCCCAAAAGTAAACTAATGCTACATCGTCATTCCTTTTGGACTCAAAAACACGGAAGCTACTTATCAAAGATTAATGAATAAGGTTTTTACAGACCACATCAGGAAAATCAAGGAAGTCTATGTGGACGACATGTTAACACAAAGTGAAGAGACGTCACTGTCTGACCTCACCCAAGTATTCGACACTATAAGAAGGCATGGCATACGGCTTAACCCGGCAAAATGCACCTTCACAGTAGAAGCTGGCAAATTCTTGGGTTTTATGCTCACACAAAGAGGAATAGAAGAAAATCTGGATAAATGTTAGGCCATACTCGATATGAAGAGCCCGACTTGCGTCAAAGAGGTACAACAACTCAATGGAGGATTAGCAGCCTTGTCCAGATTTCTAGCTGGATCAGCAATAAGATCTCTCCCCTTCTATGCCACTCTAAGAAAGGAAAATAGGTTCGAATGGACAACGGAATATGAGCAGGCCTTCCAAGATTTCAAAAAGTTCCTGGGGCAACCTCCTATCCTAACTCGGCCACGGGAGGGAGAACCCCTTGTATTATACCTCACAGTAGGAAGTCGGGCAATAGCCTCAGCATTAGTCCAAGAAGACGACAGAGGGTAACTACCTATATACTTCATCAGCAAAACACTACAAGGATCTGAACTGAATTATCAAAAAATAGAAAAATTTGCCTATGCTCTCATACTAACATCTCGACGACTTCGTCCATATTTCCAAGCCCATATTATCAGGGTTCGGACCAACCAGCCAATAAAAGGCATTCTGCAGAAAACAGAATTAGCAGGAAGAATCTTACAATGGGCAGTCGAGTTGCCTGAATTCGACCTTCAATATGAAGCTCGGACAGCCATCAAATCGTAATATTTGGCCGACTTTATTGTAGAATTTATAGACACCCCAGAAATTCCTACAGAATGGAATCTCTATGTAGACAGTTCCTCAAACAAAACTGGAAGCAGCGCAGGTGTGATAATTGAAAGCGACCAGGGAACTCAAATCGAATTTTCTCTCAAATTCGGGTTCCCTGCCTCAAACAACCAAGCTGAGTATGAGGCACTACTGGCTGCTTTGAAGCTGGCTAAAGAGGTTGGAGCTCAAAGCTCATCATCTTCAGCGACTTAAAGGTGGTCACTTCACAAATAGCAGGGAGCTACCAAGCCAAGGACCCTACCATGAAAAAGTACTTGGACAAAACCAGGGAACAACTCAGACAACTCGGGTAATATGAGGTCCGCTACATACCCCGAAAATAGAATGCCCGAGCTGATGCACTTTCAAAGCTAGCCAGCACCAAACTAGGGGGCAATAAATACTGCAGAATGCCCGAGCTGATGCACTCTCATCCAAGAAATACTGTAGAACCCATCAATCTCAGAAGAAAAAAAAGTCTTAGCCATAACAGGTCTGGATCAAGGATGGATGACTCCCATAATTAACTACCTCAAAATAGAAACACTCCCCATAGATAAGAAGGACGCAAAGAGGTTAAAACGGGAGGCACAATACTACTCTATCATAAACAATACTCTATACAAAAGAGGGATTTTAATACCATTGTTAAAGTGTGTGCCGACTTCCAACACAAAGGAAGTTTTAGAAGAAGTACACAGTGGCATCTGTGGCAATCATCTCGGAGCACAGGCACTTACCAAAAAAGTACTCCGGGCCGGATTTTATTGGCCAACTCTACACAAAGAAGCCACAGAGTTCGTAAAGACGTGTCCACCATGTCAGAAACATGCCAACTTTCACATCGCCCCGTCAGAGGAGCTCATCAGCGTAACATCACCCTGGCCATTCACAAAATGGGGAATTGACCTTCTCGGACCTTTCCCTCAGGGATCAGGACAAGTCAAATTCCTCATAGTAAGGGTGGACTATTTCACAAAATGGATCGAGGCAGAACCTCTAGCTAATGCCATTGCTCAAAGAAGTCAAAAATTCCTACGTAGAAATATTGTTACAAGGTTTGGGGTTCCATACTCCATGTCCCAAGCCAATGGACAAGCAGAAGCTGCTAACAAAGTCATATTAGCTGGGTTAAAATGGAGATTACAGGATGCAAAGGGAGCATGGGCTGAAGAGCTCCCACAAGTCCTATGGGCATATCGGACAACTCCACACTCCACCACAAAGGAATCACCCTTCCGATTAGCTTATGGAATGGAGGCAATGATCCCAGTGGAGGTCGAAGAAGGGTCGCCAAGAGTGATCCACTACAACGAAGAGGCCAACTCCCAACTTCAAAGGGAAGAACTTGACCTACTTCCAGAAATACGAGAAAGAGCTCGGATCAGGGAAGAGGCATTAAAACGTCGAATGGCTTCAAGATACAATCAAAAGGTAGTACCGCGAAGTTTTGTCGAGAACGACCTCATCCTATTCCGAAATGATATCGGAACAACTCGACATGGAGAAGAAAAACTGGCAGCAAACTGGAAAGGACCCTACCGAGTCATAGAAATACTTGGAAAGGGCTACTACAGACTGTCCGAACTCGAAGGGCGAGAGCTTCCCAGATCATGGCACTCTTGCAACTTACGAAGGTATTATAGTTAGAAGTAATAAGGATCTTAGGATAAGGTGCACTCTTTTTCCTGAAAAGGTTTTTTAATGAGGCGCCAAGCCAAGATTCATAAAATACCTAACTTAGAAGAGTAAAACTCCCACATGTATATATTTGCATATTTTTTATTAAAAGTTTTTCCTGAGTTCCTACAAATTCTTTATCAAGACGCATTAATCTGAAACACAAAAATTCATCGCCCGATTGTAAAGCTACAGATCGGCAGAAAGTGAAAATCAAATTCACTGCACGATCACGATAAAGACCAACAAAGATGAAAACCAAATTCATCAAAAGGTCGACCAAACGGGGATCAAACCCAATTTCTACAAAATCGGCAAAGATGAAAACAGAATAATACAAGAAGTTATCGAAAGTGATCCATAGAAAGGACCTGACGAGGTCTTAATAAAATAAATTGCTAAAAATAACTTAAAGACCGGCCGACATAAAGAAGTCAGACCAGTCGACCACAATAACCAAAGTTATAAAAAGCAAATCCCTGGAAAGAGGTCTGGCCATCCCTAAAAAAGAGGATTACTAATATAACTTAGAAAGAGCCCGACATGATGAAGTCGTCCCAGAACATAAAGTTATAAAAGTAATCCCTGAAAGAGACCTGAACAAGGTCCAGAAAAGAGGATTACTAAAATAATTTAGAAAGGGGCCGACATGATGAAGTCGGCCCAGAACATAAAATTATAAAAGTAGTCCCTGAAAGAGACCTGAACAAGGTCCAAAAAAGAGGATTACTAAAATAACTTAGAAGGGCCTGACATGATGAAGTCAGCCCAGAACATAAAGTTATAAAAGTAGCCCCTAAAAGAGACCTGAACAAGGTCCAAGAAAGAGGATTACTAAAATAACTTAGAAGGGCCCGACATGACGAAGTCGGCCCAGAACATAAAGTTATAAAAGTAATCCCTGAAAGAGACCTGAACAAGGTCCAAAAAAGAGGATTACTAAAATAACTTAGAAGAGACCGACATGATGAAGTCGGCCTCCCACAAACAAGTTATAAAAAGTAGTCCCTAAAAGAGACCTGACAGAGGTCCAAAAAGAGGATTAGTAGAAATAACTTAAAAGGGACCAACGTAAAGAAGTTGGCCCAAAAACCAAAACGTTATAAGAAGTAATCCCTAAAAGAGATCTGACAAAGGTCTAAGAAAGCGGATTACCAGAGATAACTTGGAAGGGACCAACATGATGAAGTCGGCCCGATCATGATGCCAAAGCTAAAGGTAAATCCATGGAAGAGACCTAACAAAGGTCCAAACAAAACGGATTACTAGAAATAACTTCAAGTCAAAGTGAGGAAGTTGGCATACAAGTTGGACCCAAACATCCACGACCTCAAAAGAATCAAGCTACAAGTATAAAAATACAAAGGCAATCAAAAGAGGTCGAACAACAAGGCTCCAACATTCCCAAAAAACCTAAAAGATATCAGACAGGTGCAGAGGCCACCAAGTTATAATAATAACAAGAACTCAAGAGGCCACGAAAAAGTCAGCCCCAAGAGCTTGAGAAACTACTTTGTTTTTTCAAAATAAGTTGCTAACAGAAAAGCAATAAAGATGTCCAGCAGTTAGATACCACGAATTACAAAACATAAAAAAGTTCAAAGCCCACAAGCCGGGCTATATACAAAAACATCCAAAGACAAATCATAGAGAGTTCCCAGTCACAACATCATGAGGCGAAAGAGGACGAGTCTGAAGAGGCACCGCATCTACCGTCCCATCATCCCGATTCAGGACCTGACAATCGGAATCCGACTCGGGATGACCAACCTCAGCTGAAGGAGTTAAAGAAGTGGGCATAAAGCTTTGGCGGTGGGCACAGAAGGAGGTTCGACATCATCATCATCAGGGTCATCAGGGACAATTTTATCGTCCTTCACAATGTTGTCCAAGCTGAAGAGAGTAAGGTCGAGCTCGGGTGCAAGAACCCGAACCCGCTCCTTCAGGTTCTCATAAGCAGCATTTACGCTGCCTACAAGGTGACCCTGGAGCTCGGCATAATCAGCTCGGGCAGACTCCAAATCCTCCCTGAGACGCATCATTTCCCTATAGGTCGTGACATAGCTCTCCTTGTGCTTCAACGCCGTGTCTTCAACCAACTTTGCAGAAGCCGCCAAGGTAATAGAACTAGTCTTTTCACCCTCCAACTCTTTCTCCAACTTGGTCACCTTCACCTCAAGCTCCTCCTTTAAACCATTTATCCGGTCGAACTCCAACTTATCCTCCTCCATAAAGGCCTTCGTAGCATGAATGAGAAGATCCTGGGCAGTCCGATATAAAGCCGCCCCCATGTGTGCCATCTTGTTGCTGCTCCGAGTAATAAAGTCCAGATGGTGAAGAAGAGAAACATCATCAGTAGGGATGGTACCATAAGGACCAATTTGTTGGTCCACAAACTCGACAGCATCAAAATCAGGGGCATCAAGGTTAAAGGGCCCAGCTGTTTTTTGTTTTTTTGGAGGAGGAGCGCCGGTAGGAGAAGAGGTAGGAGCAGAAGGCTGTGGAGGATCGACAAAATGAACCCGAGGGGTAGGAATCATCCTCCTTGGTCCATGAGAGCTCGGTACCGATGGCTTGGGCAAAGCATGAGAAGATCCTTCCCCGGCCACCTTGGCCGAGATGTTTAGGGCTGCAGTCGCTTTCCTCGCCATTTTGAAAGCCCTCACGGAATCATTGTTTTTAACCATCTCTGGAAAAAACACAGCAAAAACCCAGTTACAAATTGAGAGAAAAAGAACAAGCTCGACAAAAATGAAAAAAAATGAAAACAAGACAACCGCTACCCAGCTCAGCTCGAAGAAGCGAGGGATCCCCTAAAAACCTTTTTGTGTCAAGATAAGGAGGCTGTCCCCAGTTCTCCTCCAACACATTAACAAAGGCCTGTTCGACCTCGTCCAACATCTCCCATGTATACCTCGACACTACAACATTCTTTTGCCACTCTAAAGGAAAGGCGGGCTCGTTATTCTCATCCAGAAAAAAGGGGCGAGCTCTTTCAACAGCTCAAACCTTAAAGAAATAATTCTTGAAGTCTCTAAAAGACTCATCATACATCGAAAAAACTTTCTTTCCTTGGGCAGACTAAAAAGAAACCCAGGAAGTTTTCTTTTTGGCAGAAATCCCAGGCTTGGTCAAAACGAAAAGGTAAAGAAAGAGAGTTTGAGAAGGCTTAACATCCAATTCCTGACATAACAACTGGAAAATCTTAACAAAACCCCATGAATTCGGATGAAGTTGGGATGGAGACACATTACACGACCACAACAAGTTGGTCTCAAAGGGAGTAAAGGGAAAGGTAATATTCATTTGACTAAAGAAATAGTCATAGGCATAAAAGAAGGGACGTTCCCCCTGGACTGAAGTAGGGAAATAGACCCTCTCATCAGAATCAGGTGCTACTAGCTCATAACTCTTCTCCTGCTCCCGATTACTACAAATCCTGTGATGTTTTCTCAGCTCCACACAGAATTCAGAATTTACTACAAAAACACACATCAACACGAGGGAATCCAGCCAGTCTGACATGCCTCGGGGACTCTGGAGGAGGTCTCGATAATATTTTTGCAAGACGACATGGGTCAACTAAAATCCTACAGTAAGAAAAGGAAAAAAGGGGTTACTAATCAAACAGCTCAGGCAAAATAAAGTGCAACTTGGGCATAAAGGGATACAACTCAAAACTAAAACACATAAGTGTCAAGAAGGCAGAGAAAGCAACAAAAGAAAGCCCCAGGACCTACACTAAAGATGTGGGGGCATCCTTTGGAGGCAATTATGGAACAAGGACTCAGGAAAATCTACAAGCCTACATCTCTATACATCCTAATTGGAAGATAATAACACTATTTCCAACAAAAGTGACACTCCGAGAAGAAAGCCACGAGCCATAAATCAAATAAAGTCATCAAAATAACCACCTCCCAAACTACAGTTTCAAGCGGAACTACCAAGCAACAAAATGTATCAAGTAGAAGTCATCAAAGACGTAACCTTTTCCAGAAATAAACAAAAGCCATTATCTCAAAAGCTACAAAACCAAATAAAAAGGCAACAAACATGAAAAGCCCTAAAAAAGCCTTTATCATCAAAGAGAAATGCCAAAAGTAGATACAAGAAGGCAAAAAGGTTCAATCTTTCAACAAACATCCAAGCAAAATCAAAACTTTACCAAGAACTAAATGCAAAACGATGAAGGAAGCAAAGAAGCAGAAAGAAGAACCAACCTGAAAAAAGGAGAAAAGTTTGAATAAAATCAAAGATGGAGAAACAGAATCGGGAGTCACCTTTCAAAGCAAAGAAAGCACCAACAATCACCAAACGGCGTTACAGAGAGAAACGCGAAAATGCAAGTCCCAGGCAAAACAGAAAGGTAGAAAGAAAACGGGGAAGTTACAGCAAGAGAAGAGAAAACCGTTTTAGTGAAAAGTTCAAAATGAACGTGGGAGGCAAAAGAAATGGAACATTAAAGGAATTAATGAGGTAATTAAACCATCGCGCATTCCCAAAGCAAGGAGACGCGCGTTTTCAAAGGAATGAAAATTTAAAGAAAAAACATTCCACATTCAAAAGGAAACTCTACAAAGAAGAAGTCGACAAAATACTCGAGTTCGGCTTCACCAAAAGAAGGATCGAAGTCCTAAAACTAAAGACTCGACCTCAAAAGAAAGACCGCGCTCGAGTAGGGGCACTGTTCATACCCTGGGTCGAGTTGTCCGACCCGGGATGTTTAGCGACAAAAGCAACCGACCTCTTCAGGTCAGACTATTTGACCTCTTCTCAAAGAGCTCGGCCAAATTGCCAGGAAAGCCCAATAAAGGGCCCAGATAGAGGGACACGACCTAAATCCAAAGGCAGCCCAAGCCTATAGAGATAAGGGCGGTTCCCTCGAAGATAAGATGACTTCACTCAAAGATAAGATAAGATAAGATAACTATCTTATCCCCTGAAAGGTCATCCTCTACTATTATAAATACACTGGAGCACCCAGGTATAACTCATACTCTGATTCTACTAAAAACTTGCATAATACCCTTGCTAACTTAAGCATCGGAGTCCCTTGCAGGTACCACCACCCTTCGATGACAAAAGATCAGCAGCGTAGCCAGTCCAACAAGTCAGACACGACAGCTCCTGCTGCCACCCACCAGCCGGACACGTCATCTCCAACCAGAACAGAAGATCTCGTCCGAGATCGACCTACAGTTTCAGGTAACCCTCAGAACACTACTGTTCATACCTTGGGTCGAGCTGTCCGACCCGGGATGTTTAGCGAGAAGGCGACCGACCTCTTCAGGTCAGACTATCTGACCTCTTCTCAAAGAGCTCGGCCAAATTGCCAGGAAAGCCCAATAAAGGGCCCTGATAGAGGAACACGACCCAAATCCAAAGGCAGCCCAAGCCTATAGAGATAAGGGCGGTTTCCTTGAAGATAAAATGACTTCACTCAAAGATAAGATAACTATCTTATCCCTAGAAAGGTCATCCTCTACTATTATAAATACACTGGAGCACCCAGGTATAACATATACTATGATTCTACAAAATACCTGCTTAATACCCTTGCTAACTTAAGCATCGGAGACCCTTGCAGCTACCACCACCCTCCGGTGACAAAGGATCAGCAGCATCGCCAGTTCAACAAGTCGGACGCGACCGCACCGGCCACCACTTACAAGTCAGACATGCCAGCGCCAATCAGCACAGAATATCTCGTCCGAGATCGACCTACAGTTTCAGGTAACCCTCGAAACATTGGCACCGTTGCTGGGGAATCTAGATGTCATCCCATCATCATGGCAGACAACCTTGACAACGACCACGACTCTGATCTAGAAGATAGGACGCCACATAAAAATGCGGACACTACACCAAACGATACTCCTCAACCTAACAAAGACAAGGATTCGCCGAACATGGGAGCTATGAAAGCACTTCAGGATTGACTAAAACAAATTGAAAAAGTGGTCGAGTACCAACGCGAGACGAAGAGAAGCCTACAAAGGGAAGCTAGGCGACGCCGCGAGTTAGAGGACAAGTTCTTAAAACTCGAAGCAGATCTTAAAGCCAAAAATACTCGATCCGGTCATAAAGACGACTCCCTTAAGGAGCAAGACCCATTTATCAAAGAGATCATGAGGACCAAAATCCCAAAGGACTTCAAACTTCCCGACATGACTTTATACGATGGCACATCAGATCTCGGCCATCATCTCAATAATTTCAGAAGTGGAATGTACCTCACTGATGCCTCAGATGTAGTTCGCTGCAAAGCCTTCCTGACTACTTTAACAAAGACAGCAATTAAATGGTTCGACAATCTACCCCCTAGGTCCGTCTCAAGCTTCGACGACTTAGCCAAGAAGTTTCTGGCCAGATTCTCCATCCAAAAAGACAAAGCTAAGCACGCCCCAAGTCTATTAGGAATCAAGCAAGGAGATCGGGAAGTCTCCGAAGCTACATGGAAAGATTCAACAAAGCATGTCTGGACATACAAAGTCTACCAACAGAGGCCGCCATTATGAGTCTCATCAATGGCTTGCGAGAGGGACCTTTTAGCCAATCTATATGGAAAAAACATCCCACATCTCTGAACGAAGTACAAGAACGAGCAGAGAAATACATCAACATGGAAAAAAACTCTCGACTAGGAGAGACCTCAAAATCCGGATTCTCCTACTCCTCCCGAGATAAGGATAAAGAGTCCAGAAAGAAAAAATATCAACATGGGGAAAAGATCAAAAAATACCACAATTACACCCCTCTCCGGGTGCCCCTTGTGGATCTTGGTGCACGAATTGTAAATCACACTTTTCACAACTCGTACCACTAACCAACAAGTGCACTAGGTCGTTCAAGTAATACCTTACATGAGTAAGGGTCGATCGCACGGAGATTATTGGCTTGAAGCAAGCTATGGTTATTTTGTAATTGTTCATACCCTGGGTCGAGCTATCCGACCTGGGACGATTCGAGAAAAAGCGACCAAACCTCTTCAGGTCAGACTATCCGACCTCTTCTCAAAGAGCTCGGCCAAATCGATAGAAGAGCCCAATTAAGGGCCCAAACAGAGGAGCACTACCCGAATCTTAAGGCGGCCTAAGCCCATAGAGATGAAGGCGGTTCCGTTGAAAGATACGTTGACCTCAACTCCAAGATAAAGATAAGATAAGATAACTAACTTATCTTATCAAAAAGGTCACATCTCACCATTATAAATACATTGGAGCACCCAGGTATAACTCATACTCTGATTCTATATAACACCTGTTTAATACCCATGCTAACTTAAGCATCGGAGTCTCTTGCAGGTACCCCCCACCCTTCGGTGACAGTGGATCAGCAGCACGTCCAAGTCCAAACAAATTGGACGTACCAGCTCCGGCCTCCATTCACCAGCCGGACACATCGGTTCTGACCATCACTGAGGATCCCGTCGGAGATCGACCTACAGTTTCAGGTAACCCTCGGAACATTGGCGCCGTTGCTGGGGAACCTGGAAGTCATCCCAACACCATGGTGGACAACCATGACAACGATCACGATTCAGATCTAGAAAATAGAACGCCGCACAAAAACGCGGACACCCCACTAAAAGACACCCCGGAATCCAACGAAGACAAAAATCCAGCAAACCTGGGGGCAATAGAAGTACTTCAAGATCGCTTGAAGCAGCTTGAAAAAGAAACCCAACAACAATGAGAAATCGGGAAGGATCTACAAAGAGAGATACGGCGACGTCGAGAATTGGAAGAAAAATTACAGCAATTGGAAGCCGATCTCAAATCGAAGGCCCCTCGGATCACTCCTGAGGAAAGCTCACATAAAGAACAAGATCCATTCACCAGAGAGATCATGAAAACCAAAATCCCAAAGGATTTCAAACTCCCAGATATGACTTTATATGATGGCACCACAGATCCCAACCACCATCTCAGCAATTTCAGAAGCAGAATGTACCTTACCGACGCCTCAGACGCCGTTCGCTGCAAAGCTTTCCCAACAACTCTCACAAAGACAGCAATCCGATTGTTCGACAACTTACCTCCAAAGTCCATCCCAAACTTCGACGACCTGGCCAAAAAGTTCCTGGCCAGATTCTCCATCCAGAAAGATAAAGCCAAGCACGCCCCCAGTCTACTGGGGATCAAGCAAGGAGATCGGGAGATCCTCCGCAACTACATGGAAAGATTCAACAAAACATGCATGGACATACAAAGCTTACCAACAGAGGCCGCCATCATGGGACTCATCAATGGCCTACGAGAGGGGCCATTTAGCCAATCTATATCAAAGAAGTACCCTACCTCATTAGACGAAGTACAGGAGCGAGCAGAAAAATACATCAACATGGAAGAAAACGCTCGATTAGGAGAAACCTCAAAATCTGGGAACCCCTACCGAGATAAAGAGAAAAAGAAAGAAGACCGACAAGGGGAGAAAATTAAAAAATACCATAATTATACTCCCCTCAGAGCATCCTTAGTCGAAATATACAAAGAGGTCTGCCATACAGAAAAGATTCCCCCAGCACGGCCCCTCAAAGGAAAAAGAGGAGGAGGAAATCGGAAGAAATATTGTGAATATCATCGGGTCAGAGGACACGCCACCAACGAATACTTTGACTTAAAAAATATCATAGAAAAATTGGTGAGGGAAGGAAAATTAGATCGATTCCTGGCCACCCGAGATGATGATCAAAGAAAAAGACGAAGAGATGAAGATACCGAACGAGCAGAACGATCACCTCAGACACCAGAAAGACACGTCCACATGATACATGGCGGATTCACAGCAGGAGGGATCTCCAAATCTTCCCGCAAAAGGTATCTCAAAGAAGTATGTCATGTCGAAGGAGAGGAGGAAGCACTCGACATCCCAGCGATAACATTCACTAAGGAGGACGCGTCTGGCATCATCACAGGACACGACGATCCCATGGTCATCACCATCATATTGGCAAACACCAACCTACACCACACCTTAATAGACCAAGGGAGTTCTGCCGACATATTATTCAAGACAGCCTTTGATAAACTCGGCTTAGAAGAAAAAGAACTTAAGGCATATCCAAACAGTCTGTTCGGGTTAGGAGATTACCCGGTTCGACCACTAGGATATATATCACTACATACAACCTTCGGAAAAGGAGACCAATCCAGGACCCTCAAAATAGAATACATCATAGTCAATGTAAGTTCAGCTTACAATGCTCTCATAGGTCGGACAACACTCAACCAACTCGGCACAATAGTCTCGACCCCACACCTATGTATGAAGTTCCCAATGCCAAAAGGGATAGCCACGATAAAAGCTGACCAAAAGATGGCACGTCGCTGTTATAACGAAAGCCTAAACCTCATAGGAAAAGGAGAAGAGTTCCACGCAATCGAGTTGGGTGGAGTTCAACGACGAGAAGATCTTCGCCCCCAACCAGAAGGTGAGATAGAAAAAATTCAGATCGGGGACACCTCGGAAAAAACAACTAATATCGGCACAATCCTCAAAGGAGGATTAAAAGAATTGCTAATACAATTCTTACGAGATAATGTCGATCTCTTCGCATGGAAAGCCGCGAACATGCCAGGCATAGACCCTAAGCTAATGTGCCACAAGTTGGCGGTCTATCTAGGATCTCGATTGGTGCAGCAGAGACGAAGAAAGCTTGGGCCAGAGCGATCTCAGGCTGTGGAAGAGCAAGTACAAGCACTGCTGGAAGCCGGATTTATAAGAGAAGTCAAGTACCCACTATGGCTAGCCAACATCGTCTTGGTGAAAAAGTCGAATGGGAAGTGGCGAATGTGCACCGATTACATCGATCTCAACAAAGCTTGTCCAAAAGACCCATACCCACTTCCAAGCATTGACGCTCTGGTAGATGCTTCCTCTGGATATAAATATCTCTCGTTTATGGACGCATACTCGGGGTACAACCAAATCCCCATGTACCCACCAAATCAGGAAAAGACCTCGTTCTTAACACCAAAGGCAAACTACTGCTACATCGTGATGCCTTTCGGTCTCAAGAACGCAGGAGCTACTTATCAAAGGCTAATGAATAAAGTCTTCTCAGATCACATCGGAAAAATTATGGAAGTTTATGTGGACAACATGTTGATAAAAACACAAACCGAAGATACATTATTATCCGACTTGGCTCAAGTGTTTGACACCATAAGGAAACACAACATGCGACTCAATCCCGCAAAATGTACCTTCGCAATAGAAGCAGGCAAATTCTTAGGTTTCATGCTCACACAAAGGGGAATTGAAGCAAATCCAGACAATGTCAAGCCATACTCAACATGAAGACCCCAACCTGTGTCAAAGAAGTACAACAACTCAACGGGAGATTGGCCGCCCTATCCCGATTCTTAGCAGGAGCTGCGATAAGATCTCTCCCCTTCTATGCCACTCTAAGAAAGGGAAAACAGTTCGAATGGACGACAGAATGTGAGCAAGCCTTCAAAGACTTCAAGGAATTCTTAGGACGGCCATCTATCCTATCTCGACCACGAGAAGGAGAACCGCTCATATTATATCTCGCAGTAGGGAGCCGGGAAATAGCCTCAGCACTAGTCAGAGAAGACGAAAATGGGCAACAACCCGTCTACTTCATTAGCAAGGCACTACAGGGATCCGAACTGAACTACCAGAAAATAGAAAAATTTGCCTATACTCTTATCCTAACATCTCGACGACTCCGCCCGTACTTCTAGGCTCACACCATTAAGGTTCGAACTAACCAGCCCATAAAAGGAATATTGCAGAAAATAGATTTAGCAGGCAGAATTCTACAATGGGCAGTCGAGTTGTCAGAGTTTGACCTCAAATATGAAGCTCGGACGGCTATCAAATCATAGTATCTGGCCAATTTTATCGCAGAATTCACAGATGCCCTAGAAACCCCACAGAATGGAATCTTTACTTGGACGGTTCTTCAAACAAAACTGGAAGCGGTGCGGGCGTGATAATAGAAAGCAACCAAGGAACCCAGGTTGAGCTCTCCCTCAAGTTCGGGTTCCCGGCCTCAAACAACCAGGCGGAATATGAAGCGTTATTAGCTGGTTTGAAGCTAGCTAAAGAGGTCGGAGCTCAAAAACTCAACATTTACAGCGATTCACAAGTGGTCACATCACAAATAACAGGGAGCTACCAAGCCAAAGATCCCACCATGAAAAAGTATTTGGATAAAACCAAGAAACAGCTCGGACAAGTTGGGGAGTATAAGATCTGCCACATACCCCGCGAACAAAATGCCCGAGCTGACGCACTCTCAAAACTAGCCAGCACCAAACCAGGGGGTAACAATAGAAGCCTCATCCAGGAAATGTTGCAGAACCCGTCAATCTCGGAAGAGGAAAAAGTCTTGACCATAACAAGTCAGGATCAAGGATGGATGACCCCTATAGCCAACTACCTCAGAACAGGAACGCTCCCCACAGAAGAAAAGGAGGCAAAGAGGTTAAAAAGGAAGGCACAGTACTACACCATCATAAACAACATCCTGTACAAAAGAGGAATCTCAACACCTTTACTAAAATGTGTGCCAACCTCCAACACAAAGGAAGTGCTAGAAGAAATACACGGCGGTATTTGTGGCAATCATCTCGGAGCACGAGCTCTCGCCAAAAAAGTACTCCGGACGGGATTTTATTGGCCAACTCTACAGAAAGAAGCCACAGAATTTGTAAAGACTACCCACCATGTCAGAAACATGCCAACTTTCACATCGCCCCGCCAGAAGAGCTCATCAGCGTGACCTCGCCTTGGCCGTTTGCAAAATTGGGACTCGATCTTCTCGGCCCTTTCCCACAGGGATCAGGACAAGTTAAATTCCTCATAGTAGGGGTAGATTACTTTACAAAGTGGATCGAGGCAGAGCCCATGGCCAATGCCACCTCTCAAAGAAGCCGGAAATTCTTATATAGAAACATTGTCACAAGGTTCGGGGTTCCATATTCAATAACCACAGACAATGGCACTCAATTCACAGATGCAGGCTTCAGAAAACTAATAGCCGACTTGAATATAAAGCACCAGTACACCTCCGTCGAACATCTACAAGCCAATGGGCAGGCCGAAGCTGCTAACAAAGTCATATTGGCCGGATTAAAACAGAGATTACAAGACGCAAAGGGAGCCTGGGCAGAAGAGCTTCCACAGGTCCTGTGGGCATATCGAACAACGCCACATTTCACCACGAAGGAATCCCCCTTCCGATTAGCATACGGAATAGAGGCGATGATTCCAGTAGAGATTAAGGAAGGGTCGCCCAGAGTAGTTCTCTACAATGAGGGAGCAAACTCCCAACTTCAGAGAGAAGAGCTCGATTTGTTACCCGAAATCCAAGAAAGAGCTCGGATCAGGGAAGAAGCTCTAAAATGCCAAATGGCTTCCAGATATAATCAAAAGTTAGTGCCGAGAAGTTTTGCAGAAAATGATCTCATCCTAATCCGAAATGATATCGGAACAACTCGACCAGGAAAGGGAAAGCTGGCAGCAAACTGGAAAGGACCCTACCGAGTTGTAGAAGTACTTGGAAAGGGCTACTACAGACTGTCTAAACTCGATGGACGAGAGCTTTCCAGGTCATGGCACGCCTGCAACCTCAGAAGGTACTACAGTTAGAAAAGATAAAAGATCTCATCATTGGATGCACTCTTTTTCCTGAAAAGGTTTTTTAACGAGGCACCAAGTTGAGACTCAGACAAATCCCATATGTATATATTTGCATTTTTCCTTTAAATAAAATATATTTTAGATATTCTACAAAGATTTCAAGACGCATTAATCTGAAGCATTCATCGTCCGATTATAAAGCAACAGATCGGCAGAAAGTGAAAAACAATTTCACTGCACGATCATGATAAAGACAACCGTCCGATAAAGGTGAAAACGCGATTCACCCAAAGGACGATCTAGAGATGACAACCACTTTCTACAAATCGGCAAAGATGAACACAGAATAATGTAAGAAGTTATCGAAAGTGATCTAAAAAAGAACCTGACGAGGTCTTACGGATTGCTAAAATAATAACTTAAAGACTGGCCAACGTTGAGAAGTCGGACCAAGTCAACCCAAGTTATAAGTAAACCCTGGAAAGAGGTCTGGCCAACCCTATTAAAGAGGATTACTTTAACTTAAAAGGGCTCGACATGACAAAGTCAGCCCAAAATTAAAAGTTATAAAAGTAATCCCTGAAAGAGACCTGACAAAGGTCCAAGAAAGAGGATTACAAAAAATATAAAGGAGACCGGTATAACCAAGTCGGACTCCTACTACTTAAAAGTTATCAAAATAGTCCCTGAAAGAGATCTGACAAAGATCCAAGAAAGAGGATTACAAAAAATAACTTAAAAGAGACCGGTATAACCAAGTCGGACTCCTACTACTTAAAAGTTATCAAAGTAGTCCCTGAAAGAGATCTGACAAAGATCCAAGAAAGAGGACTACAAATAACTTAAAGGAGACCGACCTAACGAAGTCAGACTCCTACAACTGGAAAGTTATCAAAGTAGTCCCTGAAAGAGATCTGACAAAGATCCAAGAAAGAGGACTACAAATAACTTAAAGGAGACCGACCTAACGAAGTCGGACTCCTACAACTGGAAAGTTATAAAAGTAATCCCTGAAGGAGATTTAGCAAAGGTCCAAGACACAGGATTACGAGAATAGCTTAGAAGGGGACCAACGTTAAGAAAGCATACAAAGCAAAGAAAATCAAAGAAACAAGTTGGACCCCTACAACCATGACCTCAAAGGATTCAAGGTACAAATAACATAACAAAAACAACCCAAGGAGGTCGAGCCGCAAGATTTCGACATCAGCAGAAAACAGAAAAGATGCCTAGTCAAAAAACTACTTTTTACAGAGTTATAAGGCCTCGAAAGGCCACCAAAAACTACTATCAAAAAGATAGCGAGCTATTGTTTATTTTTCAAAGTAAAATTTGCTAGATAAGCAACTAAAAAGTATCAGCAAATAAATAAAAGAGTTCTAAAAAAGCCCACAAGCCGGGCCAATGATAAGCGGATATTTTATACGCTTTTTGGGGTTAATTTCATATAGTTTTTAGGATGTTTTAGTTAGTTTTTAGTTTAATTCTATTAGTTTTTAGGAAAAATTCATATTTCTGGACTTTACTATGAGTTGTGTGTTTTTCTGTAATTTCAGGTATTTTTCTGGCTGAAATTGAAGTAGCTGAGCAAAAATCTGATTCAGGCTGAAAAAGGACTGCTGATGCTGTTGGATTCTGACCTCCCTGCACTCAAGGTGGATTTTCTGGAGCTACAGAACTCCAAATGGCGTGCTTCCAATTGCGTTAGAAAGTAGACATCCAGGGCTTTCCAACAATGTATAATAGTCCATACTTTGCATGAGGATAGACGACATAAACTGGCGTTCAACGCCAATTCTCTGCCCAATTCTGGCGTCCAGCGCCAGAAAAGGATCAAAAGTTGGAGTTCAACGCCAGAAATGGACCCAAACCTGGCGTTGAACGCCCAAAACAGCCTTATGCACGTGAATTACTTAAGTCTCAGCCCCAGCACACACCAAGTGAGCCCCAGAAGTGGATCTCTGCACCATCTATCAGAGTTTACTCATTTTCTGTAAACCTAGGCTACTAGTTTAGTATTTAAACAACTTTTAGAGACTTATTTTACATCTCATGACATTTTTAGATCTAAACTTTGTACACTTTGATGGCATGAGTCTCTAAACTCCATTGTTGGGGGTGAGGAGCTCTGCTGTGTCTCGATGAATTAATGCAAGTATTCTTGTTTTCTATTCAAACATGCGTGTTCCTATCTAAGATATTCATTCACACTTCAACATGAATGTGATGAACGTGACAATCATCATCATTCCCCCATGAACGCGTGCCTGACAACCACCTCTATTCTACATCAGATTGAATGAATATCTCTTAGATTCCTTAATCAGAATCTCCGTGGTATAAGCTAGATTGATGGCGGCATTCATGAGAATCCGGAAAGTCTAAACCTTGTCTGTGGTATTCCGAGTAGGATTCAGGGATTGAATGACTGTGACGAGCTTCAAACTCGCGAGTGCTGGGCGTAGTGACAGACGCAAAAGGAGGGTGAATCCTATTCCAGCATGATCGGGAACCTCAGATGATTAGCCGTGTTGTGACAGAGCATTTGGACCATTTTCACGAGAGGAGGGGATGTAACCATTGACAACGGTGATGCCCCAACACACAGCTTGCCATAGAAGGATGTGCATGCGTGAATCAGAGGACAAAGGAAAGCAGAGATTCAGAAGACAAAGCATCTCCAAAACTCCAACATATTCTCCATTACTGCATAACAAGTAACCTTTAACCCATGCTCTCTTGTTTATTCGCAATTCAACTGATAAATATAATTGACTTCCTGACTAAGAATTGCAAGATAACCATAGATTGCTTCAAACCAACAATCTCCGTGGGATTCGACCCTTACTCACGTAAGGTATTACTTGGACGACCCAGTGCACTTGCTGGTTAGTGGTACGAGTTGTGAAAAGTGTGATTCACAATTCGTGCACCAAGTTTTTGGCGCCGTTGCCGGGGATTGTTCGTGTTTGAACAACTGACGGTTTATTTTGTTTCTTAGATTAGGAAAATTTTTCTTTTTGGTTTAGAGTCTTTTATTATTGTTCTTGGTTAAAATATATATATATATACTTCTTCAAAACAAGTGTTACATTCATAACTCATTTGGCTAGAGCGTTAATCTGTGTTCTTGGTAATTGGGTTAGAATCTTTTATATTCTTTTCAAAACCTTCTTTTTCATAAATAATAATTTCTCTATTAAATTGTGTGCCAAACTTTAAATTTGGTGTTTTCTTGTTGATTTCCCTTTGGTTTTCGAAAATTTTGGTTTGGTTTTCTAAAAATTTTAAGTTTGGTGTTCTTTCTTCATGTTCTTGTGTTCTTGTGAGTCTTCAAAGTGTTCTTGAGTTTTCCTTGTGTCTTGATCTTAAAATTTTTAAGTTTGGTGTTCCTTGGTGTTTTCCCTCCAAAATTTTCAAAAACAAGGAGCATTAGATCTAAAAATTTTAAATCTTGTGCTATCTTATTGTTTTTCTCTTTCCTCACTAAATTCAAAAATATCTTTTCTCTCTATTTTTAAAATAAATTTTCGAAAATTATTTTAAAAAAAAATTTTAGATTTTTTTTTAAAATTTAAAATCTTTTCCAAATCATATCTTTTTCAAAACTTCCTAACCACTTTCTCTCTCCTCATTATTTTTCGAAAATCTTCACCTATTTTTATTTATTTTATTTTAATTTATTTTATTTTCAAAATAATTAAATAAATAAATAAAAATATTTTTTTTATTTTACATCATCTCCCTTTCTCCATCATGGATCTAAGTGGAAATGAACAGTCCAGGAGGACTCTGGGGTCATATGCTAACCCCTCTACTGCTTCATATGGGAGTAGCATCTGCATACCCTCCATTGGAGTCAGTAGCTTTGAGTTGAATCCTCAGCTCATTATCATGGTGCAGCAAAATTGCCAGTATTCCGGTCTTCCACAGGAAGAACCTACAGAGTTTCTGGCACAGTTTTTACAAATTGCTGATACAGTACATGATAAGGAAATAGATCAGGATGTCTACAGACTATTATTGTTTTCATTTGCTGTGAAAGATCAAGCTAAGAGGTGGTTAAATAACCAACCTAAGGCCAGCATAAGGACATGGAAACAGCTGACGGAAAAATTCCTGAATCAATACTTTCCCCCAAAATGGATGACACAGCTAAGGCTGGACATCCAAGGCTTTAAACAAGGAGATAATGAATCTCTTTATGATGCCTGGGAGAGATATAGAGAGATGCTACGAAAATGCCACTCTGAAATGTTTTCAGAGTGGGTTCAGTTAGACATCTTCTATTATGGGCTTGCAGAAGGAGCTCAGATGTCTTTGGACTACTCAGCTGGTGGATCTATCCACATGAGAAAGACAATTGAAGAGGCTCAAGAGCTCATTGATACAGTTGCCAGGAATCAGTATCTTTATCTAAGTAGTGACCCTTCCATGAAAGAAGAGGTTAAAACAGCAACTGCTGAACTCAGTCCTGTAAAACAAGCTGCTGAATTCAATCAGCAATTGGACTTTCTAACAAAGTAGTTAGCCGAATTCAAAGATAGACTACAAGAGACAAGGATGGCTAATATACATATGGACGAACAGTTTAAGCAAACAAAGCAGCAGCTGTCAAGGCAAATAACAGAAGAATGCCAAGCAGTTCAACTAAGAAGTGGGAAAACATTAAATACCCCACCTCAAGGTAGCAAAAAGCTAAGAAATGAGCAAACCACTCAAAATTCACCTGAGGACAGTAAGAGCCCAGGGAAAAGTAATTCTGGAATTAAAACGCCAGAAATTTGGTGGAAAGCTGGCGCTGAACGCCCAGACCATGCTCAGGACCGGCGTTCAACGCCAGAAATAGGCAAGGATCTGGCGTTGAACGCCCAAAATGGGCAAGACCTGGCAATGAACGCCCAAAATGGGCACAGTTCTGGCTTTCAGACGCCAGGAACAGACAATGAGTTAGCGTCTCACGTCACTCCAGCTTCTAACTCTGGCACTCAATTGCCAGTGAGGGATCAGACACACACACGTGCTGATGACAACCCCTCTAAAAAGGCTTCTTCAACCACTTCTGTAGGCAATAAACCTACAACAACTAAGGTTGAAGAATATAAAGCCAAGATACCTTATCCTCAAAAACTCCGGAAAGAGGAGCAGGATAAGCAATTTGCTCGCTTTGCAGATTACCTCAGGACTCTTGAAATAAAGATTCCATTTGCAGAAAAGCACTTGAGCAAATACCTTCTTATGCCAAGTTCATGAAAGAGATCTTGAGTCATAAAAAGGATTGGAGAGAAACAGAAAGAGTTCTCCTCACTGAAGAATGCAGTGCAGTCATTCTGAAGAGCTTTCCTGAAAAGCTTAAAGAACCTGGGAGTTTTCTGATACCATGCATATTAGAAGGTAATTGCACCAAGACAGCTTTATGCGATCTTGGGGAAAGCATCAACCTAATACCTGCATCCACTATCAGAAAGCTTGGCTTAACTGAAGAAGTTAAACCAACCCGGATATGTCTCCAACTTGCTGATGGTTCCACTAAATACCCATCAGGCGTGATTGAAGACATGATAGTCAGAGTTGGGCCATTCGCCTTTCCCACTGACTTTGTTGTGCTGGAAATGGAGGAGCACAAGAGTGCTACTCTCAATCTAGGAAGACCCTTCCTAGCAACTAGACGATCCCTCATTGACGTCCAACAGGGGGAAATAACCCTGAGAGTCAATGATGATGAATTCAAGTTAAACGCTGTCAAAGCCATGCAGCATCCAGACACATCAAAAGACTGCATGAAAGTTGATCTTATTGACTCTTTGGTAGAAGAGATCAACATGGCTGAGAGTCTTGAATCAGAGTTGGAAAACATCTTTAAAGATGTTCAGCCTGATTTAGAGGATTCAGAGGACATGAAAGAGCCTCTGAAATTTCTTCTGGAAGAGGAAAAACCTCCTCAACCCGAGCTCAAGCCATTACCACCATCCTTGAAATATGCGTTTCTGGGAGAAGGTGACACTTTTCCAGTGATCAAAAACTCTGCTTTAAATTCACAGGAAGAGGAGGCACTTATTCAAGTGCTAAGGACGCACAAGACAGCTCTTGGGTGGTCCATAGGTGACCTTAAGGGCATAAGCCCAGCTAGATGCATACACAAAATCTTATTGGAGGATAATGCCAAACCAGTTGTTCAACCACAGAGGCGGCTAAATCCAGCCATGAAAGAAGTGGTGCAGAAAGAGGTCACCAAATTACTAGAGGCTGGGATTATTTATCCTATTTCTGATAGCCCCTGGGTGAGTCCTGTCCAAGTCGTCCCAAAAAAGGGAGGCATGACAGTGATTCATAATGAAAAAAATGAACTGGTTCCTACAAGAACAGTTACAGGGTGGCGCATGTGTATTGACTACAGAAGGCTCAATACAGCCACCAGAAAGGATCATTTTCCTTTACCATTCATAGACTAGATGCTAGAAAGACTAGCAGGTCATGATTATTACTACTTTTTGGATGGCTACTCAGGCTATAACCAGATTGCAGTAGATCCCCAGGATCAAGAGAAAACAGCATTCACATGTCCATCTGGAGTGTTTGCTTATAGAAGGATGCCATTTGGGCTATGTAATGCGCCTGCAACCTTCCAGAGATGCATTCTCTCTATTTTCTCTGATATGGTGGAAAAATTTCTGGAAGTCTTCATGGATGACTTCTCAGTATATGGAGACTCATTCAGCTCCTGTCTTGATCACCTGAAACTTGTTCTGAAAAGATGCCAAGAGACCAACCTAGTTTTAAACTGGGAAAAATGTCACTTCATGGTGACTGAGGGGATTGTCCTTGGGCATAAAATCTCAAACAAGGGAATAGAGGTAGATCAAGCAAAAATAGAGGTAATTGAAAAATTACCACCACCTGCCAATGTTAAGGCAATCAGAAGCTTTCTGGGGCATGCAGGATTCTATAAGAGGTTTATAAAGGATTTTTCAAAAATCACAAAACCTCTAAGCAATCTGCTAGCTGCTGACACACCATTTGTGTTTGACACAGAGTGCCTGCAGGTGTTTGAAACGTTGAAAGCTAAGCTGGTCACAGCACCAGTCATTTCTGCACCAGACTGGACGTTATCATTTGAGCTAATGTGTGATGCCAGTGATCACGCCATTGGTGCAGTATTGGGACAGAGGCATGACAAGCTTCTGCATGTCATTTATTATGCTAGTCGCGTTTTAAACGATGCCCAGAAAAATTACACAACCACAGAAAAAGAATTACTTGCAGTGGTTTACGCCATTGACAAGTTCAGATCATACTTAGTAGGATCAAAAGTGATTGTGTATACTGATCATGCTGCTCTTAAATATCTACTCACAAAGTAGGATTCAAAACCCAGGCTCATCAGATGGGTGTTGCTTCTGCAAGAGTTTGATATAGAAATAAGAGATAGAAAAGGGACAGAGAACCAAGTGGCTGATCATCTGTCCCGGATAGAGCCAGTAGAAGGGACGCCCCTCCTCTCTCTTGAGATCTCTGAGACTTTTCTGGATGAGCATTTATTTGCCATTCAGGAAACACCATGGTTTGCCGATATTGCAAACTATAAAGCTGCAAGGTTCATACCCAAGGAGTACAACAGGATACAAAAGAAGAAATTAATTACTGATGCAAAGTACTACTTGTGGGATGAACCCTATCTCTTTAAGAGATGTGCAGACGGAATAATCCGTAGGTGTGTGCCTAGAGAAGAAGCACAGAGGATCCTATGGCATTGCCATGGATCACAATATGGAGGCCATTTCGGAGGTGAGCGAACAGCCACCAAGGTCCTCCAATGTGGCTTCTATTGGCCCACACTCTATAAAGATTCCCGAGAGTTTGTACGTAACTGTGACAGTTTCCAAAGAGCTGGCAATCTGCCTCATGGTTACGCCATGCCTCAACAAGGAATCTTGGAAATTGAGTTGTTTGACGTATGGGGAATTGACTTCATGGGACTTTTCCCACCATCATACTCAAACACTTATATTCTGGTGGCAGTTGACTATGTATCAAAATGGGTTGAGGCCATTGCCACACCCACCAATGATACTAAGACAGTGCTGAAGTTCCTCCAGAAATATATCTTTAGCAGATTTGGTGTCCCTAGAGTACTAATCAGTGATGGGGGCACTCACTTTTGCAATAAACAGCTTTACTCTGCCATGGTTCGGTATGGAATTCGCCACAAGGTGGCTACTCCATATCATCCACAAACTAATGGGCAAGCTGAAGTCTCTAACAGAGAATTAAAGAGAATCCTAGAACGGACAGTAAATACCCGTAGAAAGGATTGGGCACGGAGCTTGGATGATGCTCTGTGGGCTTACAGAACAGCATTCAAGACCCCTATAGGGACCTCTCCATACCAACTGGTGTATGGTAAGGCATGTCACCTGCCCGTGGAACTGGAACATAAGGCCTACTGGGCAACCAGATTCCTAAACTTTGATGCCAAATTAGCAGGAGAAAAAAGATTGCTCCAGCTAAATGAGCTAGAGGAGTTCAGATTCATAGCTTTCGAAAATGCCAAGCTTTATAAAGAGAAATAAAAAAAGTGGCATGACAGAAAGCTGTCATCTAGAATCTTTGAACCAGGACAGAAGGTTCTGCTGTTCAACTCTAGACTCAGGCTATTCCCCGCGAAATTGAAATCCCGGTGGAGGGGACCATACGTGATTACAAGCGTATCACCATATGGTTATGTAGAGCTTCAAGATATTGACTCTGACAAGAAGTTCATTGTTAATGGACAGAGAATCAAGCACTATCTTGAAGGCAATGTTGAGCAAGAGTGCTCAAGGTTGGAGCTAGATTAAAAGCTCAGCAAGGTCCAGCTAAGGAGATTAAAGAAGCGCTTGTTGGGAGGCAACCCAATTTTTATTTATTTTCATGGTTTTTCATGTTTTATTAGGTTCATGATCATGTGGAGTCACAAAATAAATATTAAAAAAAAAATTGAAAACGGAATCAAAAACAGCAGAAGAAAAATCACACCCTGGAGGAAGCACCTGTCTGGCGTTCAACGCCAGAATAGAGCATGGTTCTGGCGCTGAATGCCCAAAATGGGCAACATCCTGGCACTGAACGCCCAGAACAAGCATGGTTCTGGCGTTCAACACCAGAAATGGCTAGTAAATGGGCATTGAACGCCCAAAATGGGCACCAACCTGGCGCTGAACGCCCAGAGTGGTGTGCAAGGGCATTTTGCATGCCTAAATTGGTGCAGGGATGTAAATGCCTTAACACCTCAAGATCTGTGGACCTCACAGGATCATTTCAAGATCTGTGGACCCCACAGGATCCCCACCTTCCCTCCTCATAATCCTAGTTTTTTTTTCCACATCTTCTTCTTCTTCATCTATTCCTTCTTCTTTTGCTCGAGGGCGAGCAACATTCTAAGTTTAGTGTGGTAAAACAATTATGTGAAGGATCTATAGCTCAGTGGTAGAACATGTGGCTGCAAATCAAGAGATCCCTGAGATACCTCAGGGGATGCACTTCCCTCCACATAATTACTGGAAGCAACTGAGGATAGAAATACCAAAAATCACTAGGAATCAAGCCACAAAGGCAAGGAAGAGACATAAAAGAGCTCAAGAACATCATTGGTTCCTCAAGAAGGAAATGCCATCATCACTAAGGTGGACTCGTTCCTTGTTCTTACTTGCTCTGTTTTTCATTTTCTCTATGTTAAGTGCTTATCTATGTTTGTGTCTTCATTACATGATCATTAGTAGTAATTAGTGTCTATTTTGATTTTATCCCCAATTAAGTTATAGTCTATTTTTCTCATCATCAGCAAACATGAATAAAATAGTAGATCTTTTGAATAAGAGGCAATAAAATTTCGAGTTTTTAATAAGAAAAATTCTAATTAGTAACATGTGGTGGCAATGCTTTCTGTCTTCTGAATGAATGCTTGAACAGTGCATATGTCTTTTGAATTTGTTGTTTAAGACTGTTAAATATGTTGGCTCTTGAAAGAATGATGAACATGAGACATGTTATTGATAATCTGAAAAATCATAAAAATGATTCTTGAAGCAAGAAAAAGCAGCAAAGAACAAAGCTTGCAGAAAAAAAAATATATATAATAAAATAGGCGAAAAAAATAGAAAGAAAAAGAAAAAAAGCAAGCAGAAAAAGCCAAAAGCTCTTAAAACCAAGAGGCAAGAGCAAAAAGCCAATAACCCTTAAAACCAAAAGGCAAGGGTAATAAAAAAGATCCCAAGGCTTTGAGCATCAGTGGATAGGAGGGCCTAAGGGAATAAAATCCCGGCCTAAGCGGCTAAACCAAGCTGTCCCTAACCATGTGCTTGTGGCGTGTAGGTGTCAAGTGAGAACTTGAGACTGAGCGGTTAAAGTCAAGGTCCAAAGCAGAAAGAAGAGTGTGCTTAAGAACTCTGGACACCTCTAATTGGGGACTTTAGCAAAGCTGAGTCACAATCCAAAGGGTTCACGCAATTATGTGTCTGTGGCATTTATGTATCCAGGGGTAATACTGGAAAACAAAGTGCTTAGGGCCACGGCCAAGACTCATGAAATAGCTGTGTTCAAGAATCATCATACTGAAATAGGAGAATCAATAACACTATCTGAATTCTAAGTTCTTATAGATGCCAATCACTCTGAGCTTCAATGGATAAAGTGAGATGCCAAAACTGTTCGGAAGCAAAAAGCTGCTAGTCCCGCTCATCTAATTAGAATCTGAGCTTCATTCAAAAACTCTGAGATATTATTGCTTCTCAACCTATTAGTCTTCTATTTTATTTGTCTAGTTGCTTGAGGACAAGCAACAGTTTAAGTTTGGTGTTGTGATGAGCGGATATTTTATACGCTTTTTGGGGTTAATTTCATATAGTTTTTAGGATGTTTTAGTTAGTTTTTAGTTTAATTTTATTAGTTTTTAGGAAAAATTCATATTTCTGGACTTTACTATGAGTTGTGTGTTTTTCTGTAATTTCAGGTATTTTTCTGGCTGAAATTGAAGGAGCTGAGCAAAAATCTGATTCAGGCTGAAAAAGGACTGCTGATGCTGTTGGATTCTGACCTCTCTGCACTCAAAGTGGATTTTCTGGAGCTACAGAACTCGAAATGGCGTGATTCCAATTGCGTTGGAAAGTAGACATCCAGGGCTTTCCGGCAATATATAATAGTCCATACTTTGCACGAGGATAGACGACGTAAACTGGCATTCAACGCCAGTTCTCTGCCTAATTCTGGCGTCCAGCGCTAGAAAAGGATCAAAAGTTGGAGTTCAACGCCAGAAATGGACCCAAACCTGGCGTTGAACGCCCAAAACAGCCTTATGCACGTGAATTACTTAAGTCTCAGCCCCAGCACACACTAAGTGGGCCCCAGAAGTGGATCTTTGCACCATCTATCAGAGTTTACTCATTTTCTGTAAACCTAGGCTACTAGTTTAGTATTTAAACAACTTTTAGAGACTTATTTTACATCTCATGACATTTTTAGTTCTAAACTTTGTACTCTTTGACGGCATGAGTCTCTAAACTCCATTGTTGGGGGTGAGGAGCTCTGCTGTGTCTCGATGAATTAATGCAAGTATTCTTGTTTTCTATTCAAACATGCGTGTTCCTATCTAAGATATTCATTCGCACTTCAACATGAATGTGATGAACGTGACAATCATCATCATTCCCCCACGAATGCGTGCCTGACAACCACCTCCATTCTACATCAGATTGAATGAATATCTCTTAGATTCCTTAATCAGAATCTCCGTGGTATAAGCTAGATTGATGGCGGCATTCATGAGAATCCGGAAAGTCTAAACCTTGTCTGTGGTATTCTGAGTA